>NC_057809.1:183298304-183525478 GCF_018294505.1 Triticum aestivum | reverse complement strand
TATTGTATACCATGTGAGGAATAAATCGAATTTGGTTGTACTAAATACATGAGAAACAAATACAATTGCTATATTTCCAAGTTGTTAAGCATGCTTGGTTTGGTTAAATGTCTGATCTTCTATTAGGAGTATGTTATATTGTGCAATGTGGTGCTCAGTTAACGTTTGGTTCATTTGTTGTGGTGTTTTATTAACTGCTTGGTTCAATTCTGCAATGTGATGTTCAATTGATGTGGCTGCATTCTCTTATTGTATACCATGTGAGGAATAAATCGAATTTGGCTGCACTTAATACATGAGAAACATATACAAGTGCTATATTTCCTAGTTCTTAATCATGCTTGGTTTGGATAAATGGGTTTTCCATGTGGCTTGAATTAATCTGATGAATCTGTAATGTGCTTATTTTTCATCAACATATTTTAGTGATAGCATGCGAACCCTTATTTAACCTAATGACTAACTACCTTATATGTGTTGCAAGGAAACAATGGGAAGCACTGAGGTTTACAAGATGGTACGAACTATTATACCTTGCCTTTTTTTATTCCTTTGCCTCATTTCCAATATAATTTATGCACATCCTTGTTTTCAGGGTTCACTGATGATTACCTCTCAAACCACCTTTGTGGTCAGGATGCGAGGAAAGTTTTCATACAACACCCACGGTTCAATATTGAAGTGTTCCTGAAGAGGTCGAAGGATGGACGGTCAATCATCCACAGGCACTGGCCTAAAGTTGCAAAGACCTTCTACATGAATGAAGGCTCAATATTCGCCTTCCGCTTCAGCAGTTTTCCAGATGAGATGCATCTCTCTATGTACCGTCTATGATGCTAATTTTGAAAGGTTCTAGATGTTGCATGTGAAACTTGCTACTAGTGCAGTTGTGTAATGGGGTAGCTGAGTGCTGAAGCTATATCATGTTGTACTCCAATGTATTTCAATTATGAAATCCTGCTTCCTTAATATGGAAATGGAATATATTATGTGCTTAATATGAATGTCAATTAGATTAGTAAATGGATTATTAATAATAGGCCAATTAGCCCGCTAATTGGCCAATTAGCTTGTTAACTGGGTTTTCTTATTGCAAATGGTTAATGAGAAAACACCGTGGGTGATGACCTAAGACAATGCACACAGTTTCTAGGAATAAACCGTGTTGGGTCAATGAACAATCACACACGACATTCTCTTCAAAACTGTTTGCGTTATGCCACCTTGTTCAAACATTTTCCTTGTAGTGACTATGTGGGATGTATATACGGATGGAAACGTTTAGTGGTGACTGACTGTGTGGGATGTACTTACGACCAGAAATGATTTTGCGTGTATAATTGTATTTTTTTAGCACTACTGTATGTATTTCTGTATTTGAGTGCTCGTCGGTCGCACACGACCTCATTTTGCCGAGCGTGTGTGCCAGGAGGGCATATCCCCAACTGTTTCTGGGTCGTGTGGGAAGGACCCCCCCTATCGCACACACTCACTTGGCGATGGTTCCAAATGCCGTCGCGGAAAGGGGTAAAAATCCGTTTGTTTAGGACTGACGTGTACCAGTGTTCTATGTCCGTATTTTGTTTTATTGACACCTCTCTCTCGAAGCATGTGCCATGTTTTTCAATTTTGGTTTTCGCTTGAGGACAAGCGAGCTCTAAGCTTGGAGGAGTGATAACCCACAAGTATAGGGGATCGCAACGGTTTTCAAGGGTAGAGTATTCAACCCAAATTTATAGAGTCGACACAAGGGGAGCCAAAGAATATTTGAAGGTATTAGCAGCTGAGTTGTCAATTCAACCACACCTGGAGATTAATTATCTACATCAAAGTGATCAGTAGCAAAGTAATATGATAGTTTTGATAATAGTAGCAACAGTAACGGTAACAGTAATAGTGATAGTAATAATTTGGTAGCAAGTGTAACAGTGATGATAGCAGTAGTAACGAAACAAGAACAATATAGGATAAATTCGTAGGCATTGGATCGGTGACTTGTTGGATGATATTCATCATGAGACAGTTATAACCTAGGGCAATACGGCACTAGCTCCAGTTCATCGATATAATGTAGGCGTGTATTCCGTAAATAGTCCTACGTGCTTATGGAAAGAACTTGCATGACATCATTTGTCCTACCCTCCCGTGGCAGCGGAGTCCCACTACAAAAAAAGACACATCCGTGACATTTTGGGCCGAACGAATTTTTTCTGTCATGCTTATGACACTTCTATGACGATAATTGTGACAAAACCTGGTATCATCATAGATGTGGTGGGGTCCTACTTCTATGACAAAAAATCAAGACGGAAAATGGGTTTTTCATCTTAGGCGGGCATGAGACGCAGCTGCATGACATTCTTTGGGCCATCCATGAGAGAAAAAATCATGGTAGAAGCGAGGGCGAGGAAAATATCAGGGGAGTTCCCGGTTACGGTGGGTGGTCGGGGGCCGAGCGATGCGCATTTCTCTCGTACGTACACGCGTGTGTGTGAGGCATTGGGCTCTAACTTAACCCGAGCGAGGCGTTGGGCTCTAACTAATCCCGAGCGATTGCACTAGCTATGTTACTGAACCTGAGCGATCGATCCCTTGTTGTTAACTAAACCTGAGTGATTCCTTCGCTCTGCTGCTAACTGAAGCCGATCGATGCTGCCTCTAGATGAACAGTGAGTGTTGTTGGGGGGTGGATGAACAGTTCCTGGTGGGGGTGGATGAACAGGACCCCGTGGTGTTGCCACTGGATGAACAGGACCCCGATCGAGCCGGTTGGGGGTGGATGAACAGGACCCCATGGAGGGCTGGATGAACAGGACCCCGTGGAGGGCTGGTTGAACAGTAGTCGGTGGAGGGCTGGTTGAACAGTAGCCGATGGAGGGCTAGATGAACAGTACCCCGTGGAGGGGTGGTTGAACAGGACCCCGTGGAGAGGGCTGAACAGTAGCCGGTGGTGGAGCGCGCGGTGGAGGCTGGATGAACAGGAGCCCGTGGATGAACAGTCACTGGTGGAGGCTGGAGGAGGTCGACCGTGGATGAACAGGAGCCTGTGGAGGCTGCACGAGGTCGACGGTGGAGATGAATAATATCCCATGGAGTCTCGTTTTGCGGTACGCCACACCCCTCCCGATGAACAGGACCCCTATTTCGACCGTAGCGCTCCAACACAAGTCTGTTTTCCTCTGTTTTGCGGTATGCCACACCCCTCCCGATCAAAAGGACTCCGCTTCAACCGTAGGAGTTCCAAGAGAAGTCCATTTCCTCCATTTTGCGGTACGCCAGACCCCTCCCGATGAACATGATCCCGTTTTGACCGTGGCCGGTCGAACACAAGGCCGTTTCCTCCGTTATGCAGTACGCCAGGCCTCGTTTCCATGGGCTGTTCCGTCCAAGCCGGTTGGCTCCCGATGAACATGATGACGCATTCTATTCCGACCCAGCCAGTTGCCTCTCGATGAACATGACGACGGTGCAGCTTCTCCATTCCGACCCATCCATGTACACGAGCCCTGGCCGTACGTATGCGCGAGTAGGCGTTCGGGACCCCGCCCGTATGTACGCACGTGGCCGTATTTTCTTTCTTGCACCCTAGTCGTTGTACGTACGTGTACATGCTATGTGTGCGCCTCTACTACAACATGTGAGCGCCTATACTACGACACGTACCCTTCCTTACATGGCCATGGTTCATCGCTACAGCTTGCAGACAGACCGATCGTACGTACGTACACGTTCACGACCAGAATGACAACGCTACGTACGCTTCGACCAGGTGGATCCTGACTATCAGGCACTTCCTTCTGTACGAAGATGTAGCTAGTGGGTCCCAGCAGTCAGGGGGAAACATTTTTTTGCAAAAATATGGTGGCCCGTCCGATGGGTCCCTGCTGTCAGGTGGAGGAATAATTATTTTGCGCGTAATAAGGAGGCACTTCCTTGCTGCTGTCATGGACTCAGCTGTCAGCCTCTCCACGTACAGTACCGTTCCGATGGAAGTCATTCCTTGAACACATTGACCACGCCGCGCCGAGAGCACTAGGGCGGTGAACGACGGCGAGGCCTAGGAAGGGGACAACGCGGAGCCGGGGAAGACGCGACAATGGATGCCCATGCGGAGGGGAGTACGTGGGTTGACTGCTTCGGCTGCGGTGTGAGGCTGTCGTCACCGTAGAGCCTGGCCAGCGGTGGGAGTAGTAGGGGCGGTGAGGCCTCCGCGGCAGCACAACCGGCCATGGGAGGCAAGAGCATGCGGTGGTTTGGACGGCTGGAGCAAGAATATCATAGGTTGAAGAAGCAGGATGACTGTTAGATGTTAACAATCCAGCGGTCACTGGTGATAGAATCGTTTGTTGACTAAGTTGACAAAGCCCTCCGTATGTGTCAAATTAGTAGGCCCACAAGTCAGGCTCCCACTATGGTGGGTCCCAGGTAGCAGGGGGAGTATTCATTTTTTTGTGCGTAATAAGGAGGCACTTCCTTGTGTGCGAAGATATAGCTGGTGGGTCCGAGCTCTCAGCGGGAGTATTCATTCTTTTTGGCGTAATAAGGAGGTACTTGCTTGCGTGTGGCCATGGACCATGTGGGTTCCAACTGTCAGCCTCTCCATGTACATCCCTCTTCCGATGTTGTTGTTTGTTGACAACGTTGACCACGCCGTGCCGAGAACACTAGAGCGATGGACAATAGAGAGACCCAGGAAGGGAATGACCCGGAGGCGGCGAAGCCATAGCAATGGAGGGATGTGGGTGAGTAGAGGGATGGCCTGGCTAGTGGTTGGACTAGTAGGGGGTGTGAGGCCTACGCGGCAGCACAGCCGGCCACGGGAGGCGGGAGCAGGCGGTCCCGCCGGCGCTGGATTTGGCGGCTGGAGCAAGAAGATCAGAGATTGAAGAAACACGACGCCGTTGGATTGACATCCAATTGTTATGTCTGCTAGAATCATTTGTTGACATATATAATAAGTAAAAAATCTGGCATACATGTCAACTTAATAGGCCCACAAGTCAAACCATTCCCTATTTTTTTAATAATTTATATATATCTCATTGCAACTTCTTATGCAATTTATTGCAGTCTATTTTTTTGTTGGCCAGGGCCAGGGTTAAAATTTAAACGAAATTTCGCATATTTCTATGGGTTCCAAACTATTTTTAATAGAAAATGTCGAGCTAGATTTAAAGTACTTTGAAGATATATTTAAATTAGGTTAAAGCCCAGTGAAATAGGAATATAAAAATGTGAAAAAATCAGAAATTATAAAGTAATTGTGAATTTGTCATCTGTTTTTATATTTACAACCCATTTCATATTACTTTCAAGATTTGCACGCGTCTTGAAACAGTTGCAGCCCATCAGGGTGTAGAAAAATAAGTAGGCCTGGATTGGGTATTCTTCAGAAAAAATGAACTAGGCTCATTTTCACAAAGAAAAAATAGCTGGGCTGGTCATATGGTGAACATAAAATATAAGCCTGGGCTAGACGGGCCACGACCCAGTTGAAACCCTGCTCCGTCTCAACAATAACAAAAATATGCTGCTCGAGCAGCTACGTCCCAGGTGTCAGCCGATCTTGTGGTGTTGTTCTCTTGTCTATTGACTATATACGCTGACAATGTCGTGGGTCCCATATGTCAGGAAACCACTAGAAGGAAGCATTTTCTTTTTCCATACACTGACAATGGAGTATATATTACAAAAAAGAGGAACTTCCTAGCGTCCGGCCATGGACATGGTGGGCCCCTACTGTCATCCTCTCCACGTACAGTCCTTTGCCTATTCCTGTTGTTTGTTGACCATGTTGACAATGCAAGAGGGCGGCACTGCGGCGAGCGCACCAAAGCGCGCGGAGGATGACGACGTTAACGATTTAGGAGACGGTGGGGCGGCGATGCGTGCGCTGAGGCGCAGCCAGCCGTGGGAGGCGGAAGCAGGCGGCCCTGCCAGCGTTGGTTTGGTTTTGGCGGCTGGAGGAAGATAGGACTGAAGAAACACGATAGGCTGTAAAAGCAGCAGGAGTACTTAACAACCTTAACTGAAACCAGCAGGGGCACTTAACAACCATAGCTGAAAGTAGTATGAGTACTTATATAGATTCAACCAAACAAAACACGCCTTGAACAGTGGTACTTTGCCTACAGTTAACCAAGGGTGAGGCCGCCAAGCCCCAGGACAAGGCCCAGGCCCACCCCGCGCATCCACAACCTTCTGAAAGCGGCTTCATCTCGCAATGTGGTCAATAAACAGTATATTCGCTTTAGAGCCATGGAAAAGCAGGAACATAATCTTCTGTCCTATTCTCCAAGATGGACGGGCTTCATTATTTGAGACCACCCATGAATAAGTATGTTTTCACCTCCAAGGGGAATGGAGTAGGTTGACATAAACATCATGTTGTGACTGAGCGCAAGTCTGACCAGGCCATGATCAGGCATCTGTATAGGAACAATAGAACTGGGCAGTTTCTGTTTCAAGAAGATCACAGCTGTAAAACTATGTATAAGCAAGAGTTTATGAATAACATCTATAACAGAAAACAGCTCGTACCATAAGTTTCTCGACACAGTTGGACCTGTTCAACGAGTGCAGCAGTGGCACACATATCCCACATGGCCTTCCACCATTGAAACCCCCACAAGGACCTCAAGACGATCAATAAAGTGTAGGAACTTGCGGATGTCATCCTAATCAACTTCAGTGCCATCAGTAACAACCGAGTTCTTACAGAATAACAAAGGAGTAGCCTGCTTAACTCTGAAAAAACCTACACGTGCCACCAATTATAAGAAAATATTAGTTAGAAGTAGCATCTTCATGAGAGATTCGTTGCTACTTCTAAAGTTAAATTGTAATTAGTTAGACAGAATAGGTGGATTAAGAAGTAATCGAGGCAACAAGTAAGAACCAGATACAAAACTAACACGGGTGAACAATTGGAATGACGTCGGGGTGGAAGATCGCAGTGAATATGAGACCAGGTTCTGCTATTTCCATCAACATTCGTGCGTCAACTTTCAGTCTGCTACACTTGAGAAAGTTTATCCAAGTTTGGCCATAAAAAAAGCAGCGATCTTCTTGGTTCATGAACCCAACTCGAAACTTATATCCATGGCTTGTCTTCACTGTGACCATTAAACTGGTGTATTCAGTTATGGCAAGGCCGAGCATTTTGAGTACATGTGTTCTGGCAGAGCAAGGAATACATTGCAGGAAAAATAATATGAGAACACAATGTATTCCCTATCCAAATCTAGAAATAATTTCCTCCTTCACCTCAGTGTTGACCATGGTACTAGTACCTTTTATCCAAATATAGCAACCCAAATTTCCAAATTAGTCGACAGCATGTTCAAAAACCCCCACCCTCCCGGATAGAAAAGAGGATTCTAAGAACATATTATGCGTGTTTTAAAATCATGTGTTAGGATGAGAAGGAACAAGTGTGGCGTCTCGCCGAGGGTGCAGAAACTTGTAGGGTCCTCGCACTTTGGGCACTGCAAATGAAACACACTAGACTCAGTAGGAAGAAAATACATCAACGGCAGCGGCTGCCATCCTAGGATTACCCGTGACCAAGGGACTTGGATTTATCAGGGATGGATGAAGAATTCGTACCAGGTTCTCCATGAGAAAACCCTATGCAATCGCCGAGCGGGGGTTTTCTTTGAACAAGCAGACGAGGGAGAAGGGGATTCAGGCCCAGTGAAATATTACCGCTTCGTCCGTCTAGCTTACTGCTAACACTGGAAAGGTGGGGGGTTTTGTGATTTGACAGCTCACTGGGCATTACTGCGGCGCTACGGCCGGAGTGTATCTATCGTGCAGTTGTGAACTCTAATTTGGTGCATATGGCACGTGGACCCCGTTGCCGGATGTCCCACATATCAGCGAAAGGAAGTATAAAGACAGGAGTAACTAGTTACACATAAATATATATTTTGACAGAGAGATACTCCTTGTGTAAAGAAATATAAAAATCTTTCATATCACAACTTTATACATAAGAAAAATCAAGGGGAATATATATAACATATATAATTATAAAAAACAGTGTTTTTAACACAGTATAGACAAGTTGGTGATGATGGTGTGCCTGCCATCCTGCAATATAGGTCATCCGATTTATATCTGACAGATAGGAAGGAAACTATGGCAATTTTGCAAAAAGGTACCCACACACATCTCCACATTTGCAAATAAGGCATTCCCTCGTTCATCCTTTTCTCCCACAAGATAAAATAATCATACAAATGCATCTTGATGTTACATGCAACGCACGGGCATTATGGGGGTTCAGCTGAGAATATAATACTCAGACAGGCTCACGGTTCTGAACTTTGGGCCACAGGCCGGTGGGCCTGCATGTTTGGGGGCCCATGTGTTCTACCTCAGCAAGCAATCGGTATGGCGCTGGTTTTAGATGCAGTTCCAAGGCGGATACACAAAATTGAGTAAAGCACGGCAGCTATTAGAATGAAATCGAACGACAGTTCCTAACCAGCAATCAGAGTTGCAATTCTATTAATGATATACCATGTGATAATTAATACTATCGTACTACTTATACACACATGACACTTGTTTCACCATACCAGATTATTACATCAAAATCTCTCGGAGGATAGATCAGTTCGGCAGTTGTGTGCTGCTACTGAAGAATTTCAAAGTTGATTTGGACCAGCTCTCCTTGCCGAGAAAGTTTGATTTTGACATCATCCCCTACCGCAAGATATGGTTTAGATTTAATCCTTGACCATCCTTTGGCATCAATCATCATGCGACTATCCTTTGTACTTACGGTATATTGAGCAGGTTCATTCACACCAAAGCTGCGCATGGTAAGAGAAACTTGGCCACAGTTGCCTGGATTGTTGAACGACTCCCTCGTTGCTCTAGGAATTCTCTGTTTGCAAACAAGATGACATACACAAATAGTTAGATCAACACAGTGAATCATGTGAAACAACATGGAAAGAAAAAAGAACGAAGAACTTGGGCGGCCAATGCTTACCAATAAGGTGGACATGTCGGTTTTTGTAAGGACTTTGGTATATGAAGTGTGAACTGCAGCCCAGTCTATTGCTGGAGCAACTGCTAGTTTCGTTGCCGCTGCACGGGCCGGAGCAGATGCAAGTGAAAGTATTGGTGCAGGTGCTGAAGCCGTTGCTAGTGCCCGTGCCAGTGCGACTGGTAGTGCCGCTGCTGCTGCCGGAGATGGTGATCCTTGTAGAGCTGGTGCTGGTGTCAGAGCAGGTGCCGGTGTTGATGCCCGATCCTCTGGTAGATTAGCTTGATCCGCTGACACGGTCGGTGCCCAATCCTCAGCTGGATCAGACTGAGCTGTTGCCGCTATCAGTGCTAGAGAAACTCCCGGTGCTAGATCTGTTGTTGAAGGTTGTACCGATTTGCGAGACAGCGGCGATCGTGTCTGGTCTGCTATGATCAGCTTTCTAACTTGAGTAGGCTCCGTGACCGTGATCTAGTCTTTTTCTTCATTTCTTTTATATGTGAGAAGGACTAATTGCGGCGTGTTTGTTAAACCAAACTACAGTTCATCATAGGGATTCAGCTTGTACTCAGACAACAGACTGCTCCAATTTTTTCCAGTAATATAAGTGATGGATAGTGCCTTCGTTACTGACACGACATAAGAAGTGAAACCTGCAAAAATATCCATGGTAGAACAAACCAAATGGTTTATTCTGTGATGAATGTCACATGGCAAAACTGCATCGTAAAATTGCAGCAAAAGAAAAAAACATGACACTAGATCAATAAGATTTAGATAGTAAATCTATAAGATTTACTTGATGTGACACGAGTGAATCCTTACCAGGAAATCACTATGTTGAAGTACTAAACAAAAGATTGATCGTCCAACTACGCGTGGCATGCAGAGCCCCGGCCTACTCCCACAAGCAGGACAGTCCAAAGGTCGTGACAAATCGTACGGACCGAACATCCATGGGACTGGAAATCTTGGTGGGTGCGATAAACCCTGCAATGCATACAGATATTAGAGTGTAACCATAATTGATAAACCATCCTCACAAAAAAGATGATATGGATACTTCAAAATATACAGATTGAATTGAGTGGACATACATTAACATAGTCTGTTCTCAGGACTCACCACACACCAAAAGCGGCAGTACTAAACAATATAAGGTTCACAAACACAAATCAAGTACTGAACAATAGTACTTACTACAGACAAGCAAAGTTGCACCAATTAAACTCTGCAGACTATTTCTTGCCACCAACCTACGGGATGAACCCCGCATAACTGACTAGGCCATGGACTTTGTGAGAGATGTCTACTGGCACCATCACCATCTCGTCAACCTTGGAGAACCTAACAGAGTGGTCTTTCCACTCATAAACATTGCGATGAAGACATGCCGCATCAGACTTGTCGGGAAGCTTTACAAGAACCACACCCTTCGTAATCGAAGGCAGAGCCAGGAAATTGTGGTGGTCAAATACAGCCTCGAGAACACTCCTGACAACAATGCTATAGGAAAACACTAGTTCAGGACACGTGGCGACAAGGACACATCAGCTAGATAGTTTAGCAGTAGAACTCATCCTCGGGTCTTCCAATTCACACGGCATGACTTTGAGAACCTCATCTCCACCACGGACCTGGTTCTAATTCAAACAGAAACCAGATATTTTATTACTACCTCCGTTTAGAAATATAAGATGATATTCGATATTTTACTCCATATATGACTACATATACGCACAGAAATGAGTGAACAAAGACACTAGAACATGTCTTCAAAGGCATGAGAGCAGAGGGATTACTTGCAATATCCATAAAACAAGTTACTGAGGCAAATATACCCTCTTGAAAGGTAGCATTGATGTTCATAAAGTAGTTGAAAGTAATCTATAGGAAATCAGTGTCAACCTCTCGCATGTTTTGGTCAAAAGAGGAATTTAGAACCTTCATTTGGCACACCAAAATCACATGCAAGATCACCCAGAAAGTTGTACTACTAGTACTAGTACTGTGTGTTAGATGAAAAAACACAATCAGGATCGAGAAAAAGATCGTCAAGAAGAGATATTACCTGGACTTGCTTAATGAGGGATCCCGAAGAGGGAGGCTTGGACAGGGCGATGGCTTTGAGCTTGTCTGTGGTAGTCTTGGCGGGGTGCTTGTGCTTCTTCATACCATGAGCCTCGACGGTTTTGGCCAGAGCCATATACATCACTTCGACTGGTGCTCTAGCGTCCATCAAGAAACTGTCAAATAGAAATAAAAGAAAAGAAACCATAATCACAAACCCAAAAGAAGAATAGAGAGGGAATTATAGGATCAGTCTCGGGGTTGCAAGACCGGGCCTTGGCCAGAATCAACACCATTGATGCGCTCACCTTTCCTTCTTTGCGAGAGAAGAGCAATGGCAGAAGCAGGTCAGGGTTTTCTTGAAGAAATGAGGAACAAGATGAGGGAGAGGCGAGTGGGGGTTTTCTTCAAGAGAGGAAGCTGAGAGAGAAGAGTGAAATGATGGTTGCTTCGTCCGTCCAACTTATTGCTAGAAAGGAGGGGGTTTTGTGATTTGACGGCTTATTGGGCATTACTGCGGCGCTTCAATCGGGGTAGTCTACCATGTAGTTGGGCACTCTACTATGGAGTAATTTAGTGCATGGCTGGTGGACCCCGATGTTGGCTGTCCCACACGTCGGCGAAAGTGAGTAGCAAGGTTCACCTCGAGGAGGATCCACATGTTAGAGCGTGTCCACTATTTTTCTGAAGAAAAAAATGATTACAGCAAGCGTTTCCATTCTTACGACGGAGGAGTGCAAAACACGGAAGCCACTTGAAACACAGTGCTCCTACTACTAGGCATGTGCAGTGGTTCATATGTCAGTACTACATAATCTTGTTGCTAGCGTAGTAAGATATGATGAGAACAAATGATGTTGTGCGTATGTCAACTATATGAACTGTAATGTAACATAGTATCGCTTTTTCGACTGTCCAGTCGAGAATGAACGGTGAGATCAATGTTAACAGAACTAGGTCTATAGTGCATGGAGAGTACGGTGCTGCAGTGCTCCACGAAACATGAACCATATAAAGCATGAATCAGTGTTAGGCAGAGTGTATTAAGGGCGCACGGGATGGGAGCAAAAGTTCCCTTCTCAACCCACTTTTGGGTGTTTGGTAGAGTGCATGAAGGGTGCATGAGTCCACACTAGTAGGTTAACACAAATACACGAAGAGGGAACAACTATATTGAGATGAGAATGCAACCAAACACACCCACACACTTTGTGCTACAGTGACTGATCTGCATCGTCTGAGTTTGATCCAACGGTCATGTTGCGCCGAGACATGGACATGCCCATGCAGAGGACGCCTAAACACCACTGAAGTCCCTCTGCTTCTCGAGGCGCACAACGTTGATGATGCAGGGTGCAACCGCCCGTAGAGCCCGCTCCTGGTTGACGGGAGCCAGCTCATCAAAGACGGCGTCCAATGGAACGAATGGATTCTGTTGACGAAGCCCTGAGAGGATTTGCCCGGCAACAGCGACGGCAACCCGCAACCCCTCCTTGTCCAGCTCCGCCCCCACCATCGCGCGGAGATGGCTCAGCTCCTCGGAGATATAGGTGAAGAAGGAGACCAGGTCAGGAAGCCTCAGCTCGTTGAAGTCGACGGGGTGGTCGAACGGGTTTAGCCCGACGGCCGGCATGGTCGCGCTGGCACGATGGTAGGCATCGCGCAGTCGCAACACGTGTGTGGAAACTTGGTCCACCAAGTGGCTGAGGTGATCCTGGACCTCATCACGATCGGCCTGCTCGCGCTCCAGCCAGCTCCCCTGATGGCCTATCATATCTCATGCTTTTTGTAGCAACGCCGCCGGCGCCTCGAGCATCTTTGTGGTGGACGCCTGCCGCTTTTGAAGCTCCGTGAACTCCCGCACATAACGGAGGAGCATGGCACTCCTCTCCTCCTTGAGCTCATGGAGCTCCACGTCCTTGGCCCTGAGCTCCGCATCCTTGGCCTGGAGCTCATGTGTCAGGCGCCTCACCTCAGTCTCCATGATCTGCTGCTCCGCCATGGCACCAGGTAAAAGCAATGGGGAGAGGAAGCAAAGGGGGCGAAATGGCTGAAAGTCAATGCAATCTACGGGAAGGCGGAGGGAGACAGCCGAGGAGCGGGGTGAATTTTTTGGTTTTCACCATGGGAAAACACTAGTCGACGACTTTTCACATCACTGAACAGTGGGTTTTACAGGCGGAGTCATCATGACTAATTGCTTCCGCGCCTGCTCTCGTCAATCAAAAAATTAAAAATGTTGTCGTGCCTGCTCCCGTCAACCAAAAAATTAAAAATGCTGTCGTGCCTGCTCCCGTCAATCAAAAAATTAAAAATCCTGCCGCGCCTGCCACACCCAAAGACCAGAGCAACACCGCGGTGGATATTTAAACTTACCTCCCGGCAAGGAGATAAAAAAGGGGTGAAAAAACAAATGTGGCGGCGGCCTAGCTAATCGGCCGCACTAGCCCAACTAGCTAGCCACCATGCTTCACTGATGTACTCGGCGGGAAAGGTGGTCTTTCGTGATTTGACGACTCATTTAGTTGCTTCGGTGCTATGACCGAGGAGGACCCAGAAAACGCGCGGTAGGGCGTCCCACGTCTCGGCAAGGAAGAATATATGCGAGCACCACCCGGGAGGACCCCGAAACTACGCGGTAGGGTGTGCCACGTCTCGACACGGAGGAAAAATATGCGTGTAAAATTATACTGTATCAGACGTACTACCTATGGTTCGACCTCGGGACCCAACTAGTCGGTCGAAAACACCCCACTAGTCACACAGCTTCATCATGCTAACGTGGCATGGAGGATAGGTGTGGTTAGCTCCGTCTCGACCAGCCACAATGTCTCTTGTTCTAGGTGATTCTTCTATTTTCCAAGCTTTTTTAGTTATAATAACACTACGGCAAGCTAGCGCCGCTCTGCGTGTGTGCCCGTGCGTCTAAAGGTTAGACGATGGAGAGGAGAGAGAGATCGCATACGTGGGACTCACTAGTAAGTGAGTCAATGGTCATGCACTTGTTGACGAGCCACTCCCTCTACTCTACTCACTGTAATACTATATAAAATCAAGTTATAGGACAAAGCCAACAACCGTTGTTGTTTCAGGCTATCGACTTACGCTTTGTAGTCCAGGTTGCCAGTTCGAATCTCGTCTTTCGGATTTGTTAGTTTTAGGTCCAAATTTGATCAATGACAAGTGGGGCCCCCGTGTGTTGTTTCGATATTTCAGTGTAGGATGGTTTTTTTTGAACAAACATTTTGCACGGTTAGACAAGTAACGGCACAAGTTACATGTATTTTGCAAGTTTACGAACAAAAATGACAGCGGCATAGAATATCACATCCACCCCGCAGCTTAGATGCTATGGTGATATGAGTTTTTACATCATTGGAACTGAGATCCAATGGCTTGGGAGTAGTCTTTGTAATTATGCGCAATTTCCAAACTCTCCAAGGGTTTTTTGCAAATAAAACATTCAGGCCTTGTGTGTGCCGCTGCATCTTGGATCCAACGGCTCCCCGTTGCTCATATTAGTGCTCCCCGTAGCTTAATTATCCGATAGGGTGATACGAGCATCTAGGTCGTATGATCTGTGATCAGATGCCACATGCGTAGTACTTGTACTTTCTGCGCAATTTCCAAACTCTCTCAGGCGTATATTGCAAAAAACATACAAACCTCCTACTGTGAGCCGTTAGATCTCCGTGAACTCGTATCACCATAGAATCTACGGTGCGGGGGCACCTCATATTCTTCCGTGCGAGAAAACAGCAGGTGCTCTCACAGCTTGGACGCTACGGTGATACGAGCTTCAAGGTTGTTTGATCTGAGATCCAATGGCATATGAGCAGTCTTTGTGCTTGTAAGTAGTGGCCGAACTCTTTGGGGGCTTTTCTGCAAAAAACATTCAAACCACCGAGGAGTTGTTGGGTCACAAATCCAATGGCTCCGAAGAGCTTGTATCACCAAAGCATCTAAGGTGTGGTAGCACATGATATTCTTACATACAGGAGAATATGATGTCCTCCTTCATCTTAGATGCAACACTGATACAAGCTTCGAGGTCGTTGGATATGGGATCCAAGGGCATCTGAGTAGTTTTTGTACAAATTGTGTGCAATTCTCAAACTCGTCAACGTTTCCTGTAGAAATATTAAGACATCCTGTGAGCTCCTATATCTCAGATCTACAAGCTTCGAGGAACTTGTATCAGTATATAGCATCTAAGGTGTGGGGGCACATGATATTCTCTCGGGGAGGAGGGGGTGCAGAACCAATCGATGTTTGGGAGGGTGGGGACAAATATAATCTAAACAATCCTAAACACAGCTTCACAATTTTATCTAAGGTCGAGGGGTTAACCCCCGACAATCTACATAGCTCCGCCTAAACACAACATTTGCATGTACTGTAGCACTAGACTTAATATTCATGTTTCAGTTTCCTATTCATTTTGAATATTGAATTGAGGACCATGCATGTCTTACATTTTACTCCCTTTGTTCCTAAATATTAGTCTTTTTAGAGATTTCAAATGGACTGCCACATACAGATGTACACAGACATAATTTAGAGTGTAGATTCACTCATTTTGCTCCGTGTGTCGTCACTTGTTGAAATCTCTAAAAGACTAATATTTAGGAACAGAAGGAGTATTTTTTGAATTCGTGTCATACATGCATGGTTTGGAAAAATAGATGCACTATACTTATTGGATTGTTGGTGTGTTCGTGTGTGTGTGTGTGGTCATATGCTTGATACATACAAAGTTTTCTCACCACCATACCCTTCATATTTTAAATTTGAATTTGCAATGAAAAAATTACTAGGGATACCATGAAATGTGAAATCCACGTTGAGATCACTATATCACAAACTCACTCTAATTCAAGAACTCCTCATAAATCAATTACCACGTTGAGATTACTATTTGCAAGGGAAATGCGGGCATTGTAATACACATATATTCGTTCAGCAATTTAAAAGATTCATTTCATATACTCGAATGGTATGACCCAACGGCGTACTAGCCAGACCTTGGCTCGTGTTGATCCTAAAAAACCAGGCTCGTGTGTCAGGACCCCGACTCGATGTCACATCGATCTAGCCGGTAACACCTCATATCACTTTGCGGCCTCACGCACGGTATCCCCACGGGTGTCGTCTTACCTTTTCCCGGGACCGTTTGCGCCTTTTGGCTCACGTATATGATAGTGTCGCTAGCATCCATATGATAAGGAGCCCGGGCTGACATGACTAGTCGTAAACCCAAAGTGGCACAGACTTACAGGGACAGGCATCCATGACCCAGCTTCGAACGTGTCGGTCATCAGCAAGTGGGTCCGGGCTGTAGCACTGGGCTAGCAGGACTCCGGTAAACCGGGCTGTAGCAGGCTAACAGGACTCCGGTACTCAAAGCGTGACATTTCCCCGAAGGGACAGACACAGGAACGAAGAAGGACACATGCCGGCCAGCCTAAGTGTTCCAGAGCAGTAGCAAGCTACCATGGCTCAGCGGTAACACTAGGAGACATTTCCCGGTAAGAGAGGCTACTAAAGATAAACAACTAGATAGTCAGATCCCACACATACCAAGCATTTCAATCATACACACACTATGCTCGATATGTGCAAATACAACGAAGCATCACAACATGACTCTACGACACAAGTACTTTATTTAAGGCTCAGGGAGCCATACATAACATACACAAAGGTACGGGTCTCACGACCCAACATACAAGTCATACAGTCATACAAACCAGCAGCGGAAGTAACTTGTCTGAGTACAGACAACTAGTAAAATAAAAGAGGCTTGGAAAGCCTACTATACTACGTGGTCCTTCACAAGCTCAGGGTCACCACCTGGGTCTTTAGCCTACTCGTTGATGTCAACGTCTACATAGAACCCATCAGAAGGGGTTGCAGCGTCTTCTGTAAAAATGTAGATTATAGCAACATGAGTACAAAGGTACTCAGCAAGACTTACATCAGATCCTACATACATGCATATTATCAAGAAGGGTTGGTGGAGTTATTGCAGCAAGCCAGCTTTGACTCTTGGCTAGGCTATCCTACAATACTCCAACTTGAAAAGGTTTTGCGCACACGAGTCCACTACTCACCACTTCAATACACTACCGAGGATTCACCTCCGTCTTCCTACGGAAGAGCCATCCTCGGCACTCACACTTATCTTGAGGCTTTTAGTAGTTTCCATTTACTTGTCTATGAACTGTATAGGCAACCAAGTAGTCCTTTACCGCGGACGCGGCTATTCGAATAGATCATGTTAACCCTGCAGGGGTGTACTTCTTCATACATGTTTCCACCACTTAGCGTCTGCACACGACATGTGCTCGGCAGAATTCAAGCGAAAACCGACGTGGGTGTAGACCACGACCTACCTAAACACTTAAGCCTCTAGTCCAGGTTTATCGCCTATTCAGGTTCCATCCACAGGGAGTCCGGCCGAGGTTTCCCATACGGCCCCGAACGATGTGAACAGGGTTCCCGAGATACCTAACGGGTATTCGGTACACCCGGCCACGTACCTACCGCATCACAGCCCACCCCTACGGTCAGCGCTGTCCACGGCCTCCAGTAGGCTACAAACACCAGAAACTACTTGCAACTCCTGGACAGAGAGCTAGGGTGAATAAGAAGTCGAGCGGGGTCATATTTCAGGGCCCAATGCATGGTAGTAGCTGTATCTTAAATCACATATACAGATCTCAGTGCTTAAGGTCGGCTTCAATGAAACAACCCACCATGTACTCCTACATGGCCTCTCATCGATACCTTTACCAAATCGTGTTCACCACACCACTCTCATTACCGACATAACATTTCACTCTAGCCCATCACCCAGATGAACCAGACCTGACACGACTCTAAGCATAGCAGGCATAGCAAGGTAGGAACAACACATACACATGGCTCAATCAACTCCTACACATGCTAGTGGGTTTCATCTAGTTACTGTGGCAATGACAGGTCATGCAGAGGAAATGGGTTCAACTACCGTAGCACACAGCAGTTTGAAACGCGTTGTCTTAATGCAGTAAAAGAGAGCAGGAGCGAGAACATGGGATTGTATCGATATGATCAAATGGTTGGTTGCTTGCCTGATGGTTCGATGCACTGATACGGTTCTTCGTTAGGGTAATCACGGTACTCCTCGGAGGCAGAACCTGTCGCAAAGGACATCGATACACAACATCACCAAACAATGTGCAACAATATGATGCATGCATGAAACATGGCAATATGAGTGTGTTGGGCTAATGCAACTAAAACCAGAAGGGTTTGAACAAATTTGAATCAAAGATTCAAATTTCAAACTCAAACATGGCCTTTTAAAGTGCTTTTCCTTGTTCTGCTTAAAACATCAATTTAACTTGTTTGATCATGCATGAAAATAGTACAGATGGATAGATTGGATTTTTCTGATCATTTTTCATATATAATTTGTCCAATTTGGAGTTACAGAATAAAAGTTATGAATTTTTGAAGTTTAAATAATATTCTGGAATTTCCTGATTAAATTTAAATCCAGAAATTATAATTACTGCGCCAGCATGACGTCAGCATGACGTCAGTGGTCAACTGCGGCTGGCTGGAGTCAAACCTGACGTGTGGGGCCACACGTCAGTGACAGGGGGGTTAAACAGGGTTAATTTAATCCTAATTAGGGATTAGTGGCGCTGGGGCCCACTGTCAGTGTCAGGGGGTTAACTAACAGTGGTTAGCACTAATCCTAATTAGCTACAGGGCTGGGCCCACCTGTCAGGGACTCAGGGGGTGTCCTGCCGTGGTCAAAGTGGGTCAAACCCACCGGCGACGTGACGCCGGCGAGGTCCGAGACGGCGGCGCGACGCGGGATCGCGCTACAGGGCACGGGCGAGGCCGTGCTTGGGCTCGTTGGAAAGCTCTTGCTCCCGCGCGTCGAACGGTGGCCGTGGCTGGGCCTGGGGTGGCCGGAGTCGACGGCGGCGAGCTCGGCTGCGGCCGCCGGAGTTCGGGTGCGGTCGGGATCGGTGTTGCAGGGGGTTTGGGGAGGCGTTAGCGCGTGCTGCGTACTCCTAGTGAGGTGTGGAGCACGATAGTGTGCTCGGTTGGGTGCTACGGTGACCGTGGCCACGACGGCGACATCGCCGGCGGCGTGGAGCTCTCGGCCAAGGTGGGGCTAGGGCCTAGAGGTCGGGAGAGACCAGGGGAGAAGGGGGAAACGATCCGGGGGCTCACCGCGGAGCTGCAGGGATGGTTAGCGGGCTCGGGGACGCGCTGGAGACGACGAATTCGACGGCGACGATGGTCGGAGCCCGAAGAGGGGAACGGCGACGTGGCGGCGATGCAGGGCTTCCGGGGACCGTGGAGCGGTGGGGAGGAAGAGGGGGTCGTGGCGGAGCTTCTGAGCTAGTCGGGGGAGCGAGGGGTGGCCGGAGACGGCTGCTGTGGCGAACGGCGGCGAGGGTGGTGTTCGGCCGTGTGAGAGAGGGAGCGAGGGAGAGGAGGGAAGAGCCGGGGGAGAGTGAGAGAGAGCAGGGGGGAGGCGTGGCGTCGTCCAGGGGCATCGAGGCGAGGAGGGGAGGGCAGGCAGGCAGGGAGAGAGGTGGCGTGGCGCGGTGGCGCGCGCGCGCGCCGGCCACACTCCCCTCCCTCTGTCGGGACGAAGACGACAGAGGAGGGAGGTGGGCTGGGCCGGCTGCTGGCTGGGCCAGCCAGCTGGCTGGGCCGCACAGTGGAGGAGCCCAGGTAAGCTCCTCCTGTTAATTATTTCTGTTTTCTAATTTCTGACATTTGTTTTGATTTAAATAATATATTAAATCATTTATTTAACTTATGCCAATTTTTGCAGGAGCTAGATATATTATTCCAGAGCTCCTTTATAAATGGCATAATATTTGGACATATATTAATATATATAAATAATATATTTCCAATGCAAATAATTATGCATTAATTCCAAATGCCCAAAATAAATACCTATGAGCTCTTAAAAATATTGGTTTGATTTTTATCTCTGTCCAATATTTTCAGAGAGCAACATGAGCATTTTCTTGGACCTTTTTGGAGAAATTTTTATTTGGATCATTTTCAAAATGATTCTGAGGGTTTCACAGATCCCCATTTCAAATTAAATGGAAATTTAAACATGATGCACACACTCTGATGCATGACTAGCTAGGGTGTGACAACTCACCCCCACTCAAAAGAATCTCGTCCCGAGATTTGGGTTCCTCCGGGAAGAAGGCGGGATACTCGAGTCGAAGACGATCCTCCCTTTCCCAAGTTGCTTCATCCTCAGAATGGTGCGACCATTGAACTTTGAGAAACTTGATATTATGACGTCGGGTGGTACGTTCGGCCTGATCGAGGATACGAATGGGGTACTCTCGATATGTAAGATTATCTTGGAGATCAAGCGTTTCGTGGTCCACTTCACGGATAGGATCCGAGAAGCAACGCCTGAGTTGAGAAACGTGGAAGACATCGTGGACTCTGGAGAGGTGCGGAGGTAGTTCCAACTGGTAGGCAACTTCTCCTCGTTTGGCGAGAATGCGAAAAGGTCCAATGTAACGAGGAGCCAATTTGCCTTTGATACCGAAACGATGGGTTCCCTTCAGAGGGGTGACCCGAAGATAAGCCTTCTCGTCAACCTCGAAAGTCATAGCCTTATGTTTTCGGTCATATTGACTCTTTTGACGAGATTGGGCTGTTTTCAACTTTTCACGAACGATGCGAACTTGTTCTTCTGCTTCCTGAATCATATCCGGGCCAAAGAATTGTCTTTCCCCGGTCTCTGACCAGTTAAGGGGTGTTCGACACCGTCGTCCATAGAGAACTTCAAAAGGGGCTTTACCCAAGCTAGATTGATAGCTGTTGTTGTAAGCGAATTCGGCAAATGGAAGGCACTTCTCCCAGTCCATTCCGAAAGAGATAACAGAGGCTCGAAGCATGTCTTCTAGAATCTGGTTGACGCGTTCCACTTGACCACTCGACTGAGGGTGGAAAGCGGTGCTAAAGGAGAGACGAGTCCCCATAGCATTTTGGAAACTTTCCCAAAATCGAGAGGTGAAAAGACTTCCTCGATCCGAGTTAATTTCCAAAGGAACACCATGGAGAGACACTATTCGGGAGATGTACAAATCTGCCAGCTGACTAGCGGTTATACTCTCACGAACAGGTAAGAAATGGGCTACTTTGGAAAGACGATCGACCACGACGAAAATAGCATTATTCCCTCTCTTGGTCCTGGGAAAACCGGTAATGAAATCCATACCAATTTTATCCCATTTCCATTCAGGAATAGCTAAGGGTTGAAGGGTGCCAGCAGGCCGTTGGTGCTCTGCTTTTACACGACGACAGACGTCGCAATTAGCAATAAACTGAGCAATTTCTCTCTTCATCCTAGTCCACCAGAACCTCTGGCGTAGGTCCTGATACATCTTAGTACTACCGGGATGAATGGTGAGAGGAGATTCATGAGCTTCTTTAAGGATCAATTGCCGTAGATGCTGGTTCTTGGGAACCACTAGACGGTTCTCAAAGTACACAACACCATGATCATTTGTGGAGAAACAACTAGCACCTCCGCTAGCAATGTTCTCTTTGATTTTAGATATTCCCTTATCTCGCCTTTGGGCAGCGATGATTTGATCCGTAAGAGTAGGTTTTGCTACCAAGGTGGAAAGAAAACCTTGAGGTACAATGTGAAGGTTAAGCTTCCGAAATTCCTCATGGAGGAGCGGTTGACTTTGTTGTAACATCAGGTTGTTACAATAAGATTTACGACTTAGCGCATCAGCCATGACGTTGGCTTTCCCTGGGGTGTAGGTTATTCCTAAGTCGAAGTCTGTGATCAATTCAACCCAACGTCTCTGCCTGAGATTCAAATCCGGTTGGGTGAAAATGTACTTCAGACTTTGGTGATCAGTGAATATTTCGCAACGATTACCGAGGAGGTAATGTCGCCAGGTCTTAAGTGCATAGACTACGGCTGCAAGCTCTAGATCATGAGTAGGATAATTCTCCTCATGTGGGTGCAATTGCCGTGAAGCGTAAGCAATTACGTGTCGATCTTGCATAAGAATGCAACCTAGTCCTTGTCGCGAGGCGTCGCAGTAGATAACAAAGTCCTTGGAAAAGTCTGGCGGTACCAGTACGGGAGCAGAGGTCAGGCGTCTTTTCAGTTCCTGAAAGCTGTGCTCACATTGTGGAGTCCATTCGAACTTTTTATCTTTCTTGAGGAGTTCGGTTAGAGGTTTAGCAACTTTGGAGAAGTTCTCGACAAAGCGACGACAATAGCTCGCTAAGCCTAGAAAACTCCGAACTTGCTTGACCGATTCAGGTGGAGTCCAATTAAGGACGGCTTGAACTCGCTCAGGGTTAACAGCAATACCTTTACCAGATATTACATGACCCAGATAGGTCACTTCTGACAACCAGAATTCACATTTAGAAAATTTGGCATAAAGGCGATGCTCTCGAAGTTTCTTCAACACTAGCCTTAGATGTTCGGCATGTTCTTCCTCGTTCTTGGAGTAGATGAGTATATCATCGAGGTAAACCACGACGAATTTATCCAAATACTCCATGAAGATTGAGTTCATTAACCGAGAAAAGGTGGCTGGAGCGTTGGTTAACCGAAGGACATGACGGTGTACTCGTATTGGCCATAACGAGTAACAAAGGCCGTTTTAGGAATGTCCCCGTTTCTGATTTTGATTTGATGGTAGCCCAACCTCAAATCCATCTTGGAGAAGACTGAGGATCCAGCGAGCTGATCATACAGATCGTTGATCCTGGGAAGTGGATATTTGTTCTTGATTGTGACCAAATTGACAGGTCGGTAATCTACAACCATCCGGTCCGTACCATCCTTCTTCTTGACGAATAGGACGGGGCAAGCCCACGGAGATGAACTAGGGCGGATGAAACCCTTTTTCAAGGATTCATCGAGTTGTTTCTTAAGCTCGGCTAGTTCTAGTGGTGCCATCTTATAAGGTCTTCTAGCAATCGGAACGGTTCCTGGAATGAGGTCTATTACGAACTCAACATCCCTGTCAGGTGGAACACCTGGCAATTCCTCTGGAAAGACATCCGGGAAGTCACGGACTACCGGAATGTCCTCAAGGTCTGGCAAAGGGCTGGCGTTAAGAGAATATAATTGTCGCTTGGCTATTCGGGTCAAGACATTGACTATCTTCCCCGAAGGATGGGTGAGTTGAACAGTCCTAGAGAAGCAATCAATTTTGGCTTGATGAGCTGACATCCAGTCCATACCCAAAATGATATTAATATCTGAAGATTTAAGGGCTATCAAAGACGCGAGAAAAACAAGTCTGTCGACTTGGATTTCATTTCCAAAACTTACCCTAGAGGTCTGCCATCTAGACCCGGGAGTAGAAATTTCCATAGTGGATGGCATGTCACAGAATGCAACGTTATGCAAACGAGCATAATTTTCGGATATAAAAGAATGAGAGGCTCCTGTATCGAAAAGAACAGATGCCGGGTGGCAATTTACAAGAAGCGTACCGAGAACGACGTTGGGATCCTCTTGAGCTTCTTCGGCAGAGATACAGTTGACATGGCCACGTGAAGCGGTGACCGGTTTGGCGTGGAATATTTTCCCTGTCGGCTTGCCACGGCCAACAGCTTTAGCAGATTGGTTGGGGTTGGTCTGAGGACACTCACGCATATAGTGACCAGATTCCCCACACTTGAAACAAGTCACGGAACTGGTACGTGGAGGAGCATTATTGATTGGACCCCCATAGGGCTTGGCTGGAGCAGACTGTTGAACGGGGCGAGGCGCCTGGAAAGATGGCCTCGGTGTGAACCTGGGTGGCAGGGCGGTGTTGGGTACCCACACGCGGCGCTTCTGAGGACCAGCACCGGATGAGGAACCCATATCACGGCCATGCTTGCGTGTTGCGTCATAGTCAGTCTGACCAGTTTCAGCACTGATGGCTTTATTGACAAGTTTCTGAAAAGATGTGCACTCATGCAGACGGAGGTCGCGGCGAAGCTCAGGACTAAGGCCCTTACGGAACCTTGCTTGCTTCTTGGCGTCAGTAGAAACTTCCTCGGTTGCATATCGTGCGAGATTACCAAACTCCCTGCTATAAACATCCACAGAAAGTCGGCCTTGGGTGAAATTGCAGAATTCCTCACGTTTACGGTCCATGAGACCCTCCGGAATGTGATGTTCACGGAAAGCCTCGCTGAACTCAGCCCAAGTAGTGACATGGCCCGCTGGGCGCATAGCTCCATAATTCTCCCACCATAGACTGGCGGGGCCTTCAAGATGATATGCAGCAAAGGTGACCTTGTCAGCCTCCGCTACCAGCGCGGAACGCAGTTTGTGAGAGATACTGCGAAGCCAGTCATCAGCGTCGAGAGGCTCGACGGAGTGGTGGAACGTGGGTGGATGTAATTTGATAAAATCACTGAGTGACACCACGTTAGTCCTCTGATGGTGTGCTGTGTTCTGTTCAATACGCTCCAACAAACGGTTGGTCTCCCGCTTGTTTCTCTCAGCTTCCATCATAACCTCGGCTAGTGAAGGAGGATGAGGCAGATTTGCATCCCTGACTTCACTGCCTTCGGCCTGCTCTTGAGGAGCAGGGTTAGTGCGCGTGTTGACCATCCTAGGTAAACAAGACAATGATTTAGTCAGGATGATAAAATTCCGACATAGGATACATAATGTAAGGAATAACTCGGAATGCAAGATGATCATCCGTATGACATGGTAGATACAGAAACTGCTTCTTTTATTCCATCGTCATACACACCATACAGGGTTTAGTACAAGACCAAACAAAGTACTATTACGGTGAAAAGAGGATTACATCTCATCGGAGGCATCCCAAGCTCCTATACATTATTTTTCTACACCTCCGGAAAGAGTACAAACTAGGTCATATCCCACGAGTCACGCGGGACGATAGAAGACACAGCTAGTGCGAACTAGTGATACTACCACTAACTCAGACCGATCCGTAGTAGTCCTCGTAGAAGTCACCTCCATAGCCTGGAAGCTCAACATGATCATCCGGAAACAGACGGTCTCGCGGAGCTTGTGGACCATAGGGGCTAGGATGAGGCCTTGGACCAACAGACGGTGGCCTGCGGGGACCGCGAGGTGGGGTGATGCCTCCTACATCACGCCAAACCATCACGTCCGGCAGAGCAGATCTCACAGGATAGAGATCGCGCATATCTGAATATCCAGCTTGCACCGCCGGTGCGAACCGAGTCAAAGTGGCCCAGTGGTCAGCACGGGTATTGAAGAGCTCTAACCTCAAGGCCCGATTTTCACGGTCCTTATCCTCGAGCATCTCAGCAGTGGTGCGAGTCCGTGAATCCTCCTGAGTGGGGTCAGCATAAATAGCCTGGAGATACCCTTGTGCTCCCGGAAGTGATCCTGGCATATACCGGAAATCAGAGTCCCGAAATAAACCAGATCTGACTCGCATAATGGTCATCATAGAGTAGGCGGCGTCCTGCACAGCCATCTCAATAGTAACCCCGAGTCCATAGGAGCAGTGAAGAGGCTCGGTGGATCCAGGATAAGATGGAAATATCCTGACAGTGCAGAGATACTGGCTTTGATTAAAATCTCGGAATTGCTCTTCGACCGTGTACTCGGGATACCAGCGGTATCCAGCCTCAGTCATTACCCTGACCAACTTGGCAGTATGGCCGGGTACATCTAGGCATCGAGTCAGGCGAACCACTTGATTGAGGTCGCGAGTGGCCATCTGAAAGCACAATCATAATGCAAAGGCATTAGAACTTCTAGCAAAATTTCGGCAGCATAACAGCTGTAAATGCTCAAAAAGGATTTTGAGACATTTGACAAAGGATTTCGTACACACTCAACATCATCATATCAAAGTTCTGAAACCATTCTAACAACATAAGGTGGTAGTAGAACTGAACTAGGCTTGTAACCATCAAACTTATAAGGTACTACTGATTAGTAACTCGTGATCCTGATAGAGAGAACAGATCCTAATTCCTTAACCCCCGGTGGAAGAATGGACTGACTCAGATCAGAAAGTCATAAGATAAAGGAGTAAAAAGAGCCTTACGTTCCAACCCACAAACAATTCCCCTACATATAACTAAAGAATTTCTAGACTCAACATCGACCAGTTTGGCTTGGAGAACCTACAGGCAGTCCGGCTCTGATGCCAACGCTGTCAGGACCCCGACTCGATGTCACATCGATCTAGCCGGTAACACCTCATATCACTTTGCGGCCTCACGCACGGTATCCCCACGGGTGTCGTCTTACCTTTTCCCGGGACCGTTTGCGCCTTTTGGCTCACGTATATGATAGTGTCGCTAGCATCCATATGATAAGGAGCCCGGGCTGACATGACTAGTCGTAAACCCAAAGTGGCACAGACTTACAGGGACAGGCATCCATGACCCAGCTTCGAACGTGTCGGTCATCAGCAAGTGGGTCCGGGCTGTAGCACTGGGCTAGCAGGACTCCGGTAAACCGGGCTGTAGCGGGCTAACAGGACTCCGGTACTCAAAGCGTGACATTTCCCCGAAGGGACAGACACAGGAACGAAGAAGGACACATGCCGGCCAGCCTAAGTGTTCCAGAGCAGTAGCAAGCTACCATGGCTCAGCGGTAACACTAGGAGACATTTCCCGGTAAGAGAGGCTACTAAAGATAAACAACTAGATAGTCAGATCCCACACATACCAAGCATTTCAATCATACACACAATATGCTCGATATGTGCAAATACAACGAAGCATCACAACATGACTCTACGACACAAGTACTTTATTTAAGGCTCAGGGAGCCATACATAACATACACAAAGGTACGGGTCTCACGACCCAACATACAAGTCATACAGTCATACAAACCAGCAGCGGAAGTAACTTGTCTGAGTACAGACAACTAGTAAAATAAAAGAGGCTTGGAAAGCCTAGCTATACTACGTGGTCCTTCACAAGCTCAGGGTCACCACCTGGGTCTTTAGCCTACTCGTTGATGTCAACGTCTACATAGAACCCATCAGAAGGGGTTGCAGCGTCTTCTGTAAAAATGTAGATTATAGCAACATGAGTACAAAGGTACTCAGCAAGACTTACATCAGATCCTACATACATGCATATTATCAAGAAGGGTTGGTGGAGTTATTGCAGCAAGCCAGCTTTGACTCTTGGCTAGGCTATCCTACGATACTCCAACTTGAAATGGTTTTGCGCACACGAGTCCACTACTCACCACTTCAATACACTACCGAGGATCCACCTCCGTCTTCCTACGGAAGAGCCATCCTCGGCACTCACACTTATCTTGAGGCTTTTAGTAGTTTCCATTTACTTGTCTATGAACTGTATAGGCAACCAAGTAGTCCTTTACCGCGGACGCGGCTATTCGAATAGATCATGTTAACCCTGCAGGGGTGTACTTCTTCATACATGTTTCCACCACTTAGCGTCTGCACACGACATGTGCTCGGCAGACTTCAAGCGAAAGCCGACGTGGGTGTAGACCACGACCTACCTAAACACTTAAGCCTCTAGTCCAGGTTTATCGCCTATTCAGGTTCCATCCGCAGGGAGTCCGGCCGAGGTTTCCCATACGGCCCCGAACGATGTGAACAGGGTTCCCGAGATACCTAACGGGTATTCGGTACACCCGGCCACGTACCTACCGCATCACAGCCCACCCCTACGGTCAGCGCTGTCCACGGCCTCCAGTAGGCTACAAACACCAGAAACTACTTGCAACTCCTGGACAGAGAGCTAGGGTGAATAAGAAGTCGAGCGGGGTCATATTTCAGGGCCCAATGCATGGTAGTAGCTGTATCTTAAATCACATATACAGATCTCAGTGCTTAAGGTCGGCTTCAATGAAACAACCCACCATGTACTCCTACATGGCCTCTCATCGATACCTTTACCAAATCGTGTTCACCACACCACTCTCATTACCGACATAACATTTCACTCTAGCCCATCACCCAGATGAACCAGACCTGACACGACTCTAAGCATAGCAGGCATAGCAAGGTAGGAACAACACATACATATGGCTCAATCAACTCCTACACATGCTAGTGGGTTTCATCTAGTTACTGTGGCAATGACAGGTCATGCAGAGGAAATGGGTTCAACTACCGTAGCACACAGCAGTTTGAAACGCGTTGTCTTAATGCAGTAAAAGAGAGCAGGAGCGAGAACATGGGATTGTATCGATATGATCAAATGGTTGGTTGCTTGCCTGATGGTTCGATGCACTGATACGGTTCTTCGTTAGGGTAATCACGGTACTCCTCGGAGGCAGAACCTGTCGTAAAGGACAGCGATGCACAAACATCACCAAACAATATGCGACAATATGATGCATGCATGAAACATGGCAATATGAGTGTGTTGGGCTAATGCAACTAAAACCAGAAGGGTTTGAACAAATTTGAATCAAAGATTCAAATTTCAAACTCAAACATGGCCTTTTAAAGTGCTTTTCCTTGTTCTGCTTAAAACATCAATTTAACTTGTTTGATCATGCATGAAAATAGTACAGATGGATAGATTGGATTTTTCTGATCATTTTTCATATATAATTTGTCCAATTTGGAGTTACAGAATAAAAGTTATGAATTTTTGAAGTTTAAATAATATTCTGGAATTTCCTGATTAAATTTAAATCCAGAAATTATAATTACTTGCGCCAGCATGACGTCAGCATGACGTCAGTGGTCAACTGCGGCTGGCTGGAGTCAAACCTGACGTGTGGGGTCCACACGTCAGTGACAGGGGGGTTAAACAGGGTTAGTTTAATCCTAATTAGGGTTAGTGGCGCTGGGGCCCACTGTCAGTGTCAGGGGGTTAACCATTAGTGGTTAGCACTAATCCTAATTAGCTACAGGGCTGGGCCCACCTGTCAGGGACTCAGGGGGTGTCCTGCCGTGGTCAAAGTGGGTCAAACCCACCGGCGACGTGACGCCGGCGAGGTCCGAGACGGCGGCGCGACGCGGGATCGCGCTACAGGGCACGGGCGAGGCCGTGCTTGGGCTCGTTGGAAAGCTCTTGCTCCCGCGCGTCGAACGGTGGCCGTGGCTGGGCCTGGGGTGGCCGGAGTCGACGGCGGCGAGCTCGGCTGCGGCCGCCGGAGTTCGGGTGCGGTCGGGATCGGTGTTGCAGGGGGTTTGGGGAGGCGTTAGCGCGTGCTGCGTACTCCTAGTGAGGTGTGGAGCACGATAGTGTGCTCGGTTGGGTGCTACGGTGACCGTGGCCACGACGGCGACATCGCCGGCGGCGTGGAGCTCTCGGCCAAGGTGGGGCTACGGCCTAGAGGTCGGAAGAGACCAGGGGAGAAGGGGGAAACGATCCGGGGGCTCACCGCGGAGCTGCAGGGATGGTTAGCGGGCTCGGGGACGCGCTGGAGACGACGAATTCGACGGCGACGATGGTCGGAGCCCGAAGAGGGGAACGGCGACGTGGCGGCGATGCAGGGCTTCCGGGGACCGTGGAGCGGTGGGGAGGAAGAGGGGGTCGTGGCGGAGCTTCTGAGCTAGTCGGGGGAGCGAGGGGTGGCCGGAGACGGCTGCTGTGGCGAACGGCGGCGAGGGTGGTGTTCGGCCGTGTGAGAGAGAGAGCGAGGGAGAGGAGGGAAGAGCCGGGGGAGAGTGAGAGAGAGCAGGGGGGAGGCGTGGCGTCGTCCAGGGGCATCGAGGCGAGGAGGGGAGGGCAGGCAGGCAGGGAGAGAGGTGGCGTGGCGCGGTGGCGCGCGCGCGCGCCGGCCACACTCCCCTCCCTCTGTCGGGACGAAGACGACAGAGGAGGGAGGTGGGCTGGGCCGGCTGCTGGCTGGGCCAGCCAGCTGGCTGGGCCGCACAGTGGAGGAGCCCAGGTAAGCTCCTCCTGTTATTTATTTCTGTTTTCTAATTTCTGACATTTGTTTTGATTTAAAAATATATTAAATCATTTATTTAACTTATGCCAATTTTTGCAGGAGCTAGATATATTATTCCAGAGCTCCTTTATAAATGGCATAATATTTGGACATATATTAATATATATAAATAATATATTTCCAATGCAAATAATTATGCATTAATTCCAAATGCCCAAAATAAATACCTATGAGCTCTTAAAAATATTGGTTTGATTTTTATCTCTGTCCAATATTTTCAGAGAGCAACATGAGCATTTTCTTGGACCTTTTTGGAGAAATTTTTATTTGGATCATTTTCAAAATGATTCTGAGGGTTTCACAGATCCCCATTTCAAATTAAATGGAAATTTAAACATGATGCACACACTCTGATGCATGACTAGCTAGGGTGTGACATCGTGTTGATCCTCAAAAAAACCAGGCTCGTGTCCTTCTAGTGGCATGCGTGGTACGCACATTAGCCAACCCCAACCAGTCGAGCCTCCGCGTTTTGAGTGAAATATCTGGCGGCCAGAATTCCACCCCTAGGATATTCCCCTTATGTCCCTGGTCCATAGTGACCACCGATGAACAATGGAGGGATGCTTTAGTAACTAGACAATGTTACCTACCGTGCGGTGCACAGTTCAATTCCCTCAGTCGCCGCTACCCAAGGTGACCCATCAACTGCATTGCCTAGTACTAGTAGGAGTACTACACCAGGATGAGCACAGAATTGAGCCCGTTTGTTCATGCCTAGTACTTGACTTAATATATTTGGGAATGCACTGGTATGGAGGGATTATCCTTTTACTCTGCATATATAACTTGTCTGAAGTCTAACTAAGCAAAATGATTGACCAAATCCTTTCTTAAGAAATACAACATGAAAGATGTATCGCTTGAAAATTTATTACATGATGCAGGTTATGATATTGTTTCGGATCCTGGATTTTAAATTTCAAAAAACTCCAAAAGTGACCAGAACTTCATGAAACTGAGCATGGTCACGTGATATGGCACAAATATTCCTACGTGATTTTTCTCTTCAATTTGAGACAGGCTGCTTATATGAAGTTGCACAAATGAAGAGCTAAGGTATTTTGGAACAAAGACCTGTCACGTTAAGGCAAATGATTTCACTATTGTAACCGTGGGCATTTACGTGCCGCCACGAGTCCCGCTTCTCATCGGCAGGTGCCGTCCGAGCAAGCGTGTGAGTTGAGGGGAGGCGTGCGAGCAGACCGCTGCGCCGGCTGACAGGAGGCGTGCGAGCAGACCACTGCTCAGGCTCACCGGGAGGCGAGCCCTTTGACCAGGCTCCGCCGCCCACCTTCCTCCCAACTATTCCCACTTTTAATGTCGTCGGCGCCGCAGTTTAAAATCAACCCCGCACTACACGGTATCGCTACAATCTTCTCTCTTCCTCTCCGATGCTCCTATCGTCTACCTCCAACCAGCCTGACCTAACCGTACACCATGTCGCATCACGATGGTCTGCCCTTAGTCTTCGAGTTTCCCGAGGAAGACACCCAGTCGGAGTCCCAAGAACATAAGGCGCTTTGGGACGAGCTTGAACCGGCCTTGCAGGAAGACATTGCGCCTGTCCCCGCTCCCGTTCCGGCTCCCATCGTCCCGACTGCGCCAGCGCCCATCCCCGTGGCATTGATGGGCTGGGAGCCGAACATTGTCGCCGATCTTGATGCCACGGGGTTCTACGAGGTCCCCGCTGACTTTCACATGCCCATGCATCTGCCAGCGCGTGCGCCTACGCATGCACTGACGTGCGCGTCCGTGCTGGTGCCCGCACACACGAATGTCTCCGCCGCGCCATTGCCTGCACCGGGGACAGTGCCCTCTCAATGGCATGGATGGCCGTTGTCGACCGCTTCCTTGCACCAACGCCAGTCGCCTCCTCCCGCTAGTTGACTCGCTCCTGGATATTGAAGTCCAGAACATTGTGGACTTCCTTGAAGCTAGGGCCAACGTCCAGGAGTACGCCAACAATGGCGCAAGACGCCGCCGTCGCCATCGGTCAGTGGCCCGATGACACACAGAGCACGGCAGAGGAGCCGCTTCCCACCGCAAGACGCCCCACCCGCCGCCACGTAATCTAAATTTGCCATGAAAAACGTTCAGATTGTCGTGCTTAAAATCCGAACGTTTATCATTTCCGTTTATTTTAGATCGATCGTCGTATGAATGTAAAGTCGAAGTCATACTGAATGAAATCTATGGTTTGATCGATTGAATGTTCTGCTAGAGCCGTATCAAATTAAATATAAAATGCCATCAAGCCACATGTATTCCTTCTGATCTAACGACCTAGAGTGCTTCAATGTTGAGCGCTCAACACATTTAGCGTGCAGTTAATTTCATGCCAAAAATAGTGCTAATCACATAATAACACACAAGTATCCACATGCACTTAATATACTTCCCAATTAACGTGCATTGAACGTACACATTGACTAGTACTACTAGTACGTGAAACTGGTGCCATAACTTGTGAATGCGTCCAGATATGGTCAACAGCAACATCGCCCGCGAGTTCTTTGTGTTTGCCCGTGCGTCTAAACGCAGAAGGGGAGGAGAGAGAGAGAACATATGGAATCCACCAGTAAGTGAAGGCGAATAGTACTACGTGTTAACGAGCCAGTCCCACTAATGTACTAAAAATAACATTACATGTTTGATAACCCACAAGTATAGGGGATCAATTGTAGCCTCTTTCGATAAGTAAGAGTGTCGAAGCCAACGAGGAGCTAAAGGTAGAACAAATATTCCCTCAAGTTCTATCGACCACCGATACAACTCTATGCACGCTTAACGTTCGCTTTACCTAGAACAAGTATGAAACTAGAAGTACTTTATAGGTGTTTTTGGATAGATTTGCAAGATAAAAGAGCGCGTAAATAAAAAGTAGGGGCTGTTTAGATGAAGACACAACTAAGTTAGTTTTAGTAGAGAGCTTGTTGTCACACAAGAAAGTTATTTGTCCCTAGGCAATCGATAACTAGACCGGTAATCATTATTGCAATTTTATTTGAGGGAGAGGCATAAGCTAACATACTTTCTCTTCTTGGATCATATGCACTTATGATTGGAACTATAGCAACCATCCGCAACTACTAAAGATCATTAAGGTAAAACCCAACCATAGCATTAAAGTATCAAGTCCTCTTTATTCCCATACGCAAACAACCTACTTACTCGGGTCTGTGCTTCTGTAACTCATGCCACCCACCATAAGCAAATCATGAACATATTGAAAACCCTACAGCGGGGATCCCTCACGCTTGCATGACACGGAGAGAACCATAGGACAGCACCAATAATAAAACATGCAACTCAAACCAATCATGATCATCAATTAACCCATAGGACAAAACAGATCTACTCAAACATCATAGGATAGCCATACATCATTGGGAAACAATATATAGCATTGAGCACCATGTTTAAGTAGAGATTACAGCGGGTAAAAGAGGGGTTACACCGCTGCATAGAGGGGGAAGAGTTGGTGATGAGGGCGGTGAAGTTGTTGGTGTAGATAGCGGTGATGATGATGGCTCCGGCGGCGTTCCGGCACCGCCGGAAGAGAGGGGGAGAGAGCCCCCCCCCCCTTCTTCTTCCTCTTCCTTGACCTTCTCCCTAGATGGGAGAAGGGTTTCCCCTCTGGTCCATGTCCTCCATGGCAGCGGAGGGGCGAGAGCCCCTCTGAGATTGGATCTGTCTCTCTGCCTCTCTCTGTTTCTGCGTTCCATATTCTGCCCTTTCATCATTTCTTAAATTCCCGGAGATCCATAACTCCGATTGGGCTGAATTTTGGACACGACTTTTATCCAGATATTGGCTTTATTGCAGCGAAAGAAGGGCACAAACCGCCTTACGGGGTGGCCTCGAGGGTCAGGGGAGCGCCTGCCCCCTGGGGCGCACCCCCCTGCCTCATGGGCCCCTCGAGCATCGTCTCGCGTTGATTTCACTTCCAAAATTCACATATATTCCAAAAAAATCTCCGTCAGTTTTTATCCCGTTTGGACTCCGTTCGATATGAACTTTCTGTGAAACAAAAAAGGTGCAACAAACAGGAACTGGCACTGGGCACTTGATCAATAAGTTAGTCCAAAAAATAGTATAAAAAGTGTTGCGGAACGTAGTATTTTCAAAAAAATTCCTACGCACACGCAAGATCATGGTGATGCATAGCAACGACAAGGGAGAGTGTTGTCCACGTACCCTCGTAGACTGAAAGCGGAACCGTTAGCACAACGCGGTTGATGTAGTCGTACGTCTTCACAATCCGACCAATCAAGTACCAAATGCACGGCACCTCCGAGTTCATCACAGGTTCATCCTGATGACGTCCCTCTAACTCCGATCCAGCCGAGTGTTGAGGGAGAGTTTCGTCAGCACGATGGTGCGGTGATGATGTTGATGTTCTACCGACGTAGGGCTTCGCCTAAGCATTGTTGCAGTATTATCGAGGTGGACTATGGTGGAGGGGGCACCGCACACGGCTAAGAGACGATCAACTTGATCAACTTGTGTGTCTAGAGGTGCCCCCTGCCCCTGTATATAAAGGAGCAAGGGGGTGCGGCCGGCCAAGGGGAGAGGCGCGCCGGAGGAGTCCTACTCCCACTGGGAGTACTCCCCCCTTTTCCTAGTTGGATTAGGACTTGGGAGGGGGGGAAGAAGGAAAGAGGGGGGCCGGCCCCTTTGCCCTAAACCAATTCGGTTTGGGTCTTCGGGGGGCGCACCCCACACTTCCCTTGCTTCCCTCCTTTTCCACTAAGGCCCGTGTAGGCCCATTAAGCCCCCGGGGGTTTCCGGTAACCCCCCGGTACTCCGGTAAAATCCCGATTTCACCCGGAATACTTCCGATATCCAAACATAGGCTTCCAGTATACCAATCTTCATGTCTCGACCATTTCCAGAGTACTCGTCATGTCCGTGATCACATCTGGGACTCCGAACAACCTTCGGTACATCAAAACATAAAACTCATAATATAACTATCATCGTAGCGTTAAGCGTGCGGACCCTATGGGTTCGAGAACTATGTAGACATGACCGAGACACGTATCTGGTCAATAACCAATAGCGGAACCTGGATTCCCATATTGGCTCCTACATATTCTACGAAGATCTTTATCGGTCAGACCGCATAACAACATACGGTGTTCCATTTGTCATCGGTATGTTACTTGCCCGAGATTCGGTCGTCAGTATCTCAATACCTAGTTCAATCTCGTTACTGGCAAGTCTCTTTACTCGTTCCATAATACATCATCCCACAACTAACTCATTAGTTGCAATGCTTGCAAGGCTTGAGTGATGTGCATTACTGAGAGGGCCCAGAGATACCTCTCCGGCAATCGGAGTGACAAATCCTAATCTCGAAATACGCCAACCCAACAAGTACCTTCGGAGACACCTATAGAGCACCTTTATAATCACCCAGTTACATTGTGACGTTTGGTAGCACACAAAGTGTTCCTCCGTTAAACGGGAGTTGCATAATCTCATAGTCATAGGAACATGTATAAGTCATGAAGAAAGCAATAGCAACATACTTAAACGATCGTGTGCTAAGCTAACGGAATGGGTCATGTCAATCACATCATTCTCCTAATGATGTGATCCCGTTAATCAAATGACAACCCATGTCAATGGCTAGGAAACTTAACCATCTTTGATCAACGAGCTAGTTAAGTAGAGTCATACTAGTGACACTCTGTTTGTCTATGTATTCACACATGTATTATGTTTTCGGTTAATACAATTCTAGCATGAATAATAAACATTTATCATGATATAAGGAAATAAATAATAACTTTATTATTGCCTCTAGGGCATATTTCCTTCAGTCTCCCACTTGCACTAGAGTCAATAATCTAGACTACACAGTAATGATTCTAACACCCATGGAGCCTTGGTGCTGATCATGTTTTGCTCGTGGAAGAGGCTTAGTCAACGGGTCTGCAACATTCAGATCCGTATGTATCTTGCAAATTTCTATGTTTCCCACCTGGACTAGATCCCGAATGGAATTGAAGCGTCTCTTGATGTGCTTTGTTCTCTTGTGAAATCTAGATTCCTTCGCTAAGGCAATTGCTCTAGTATTGTCACAAAAGATTTTCATTGGACCCGATGCACTAGGTATGACACCTAGATCGGATATGAACTCCTTCATCCAGAATCCTTCATTTGCTGCTTCTGAAGCAGCTATGTACTCTGGTTCACATGTAGATCCCGCCAGGACGCTTTGTTTAGAACTACACCAACTGACAGCTCCACCGTTCAATGTAAACACGTATCTGGTTTGCGATTTCGAATCGTCCGGATCAGTGTCAAAGCTTGCATCAACGTAATCGTTTACGATGAGCTCTTTGTCACCTCCATAAATGAGAAACATATCCTTAGTCCTTTTCAGGTATTTCAGGATGTTCTTGACCGTTGTCCAGTGATCCACTCCTGGATTACTTTGGTACCTCCCTGCTAGACTTATAGCAAGGCACATATCAAGTCTGGTACACAGCATTGCATACATGATAGAGCCTATGGCTGAAGCATAGGGAACATCTTTCAGTTTCTCTCTATCTTCTGCAGTGGTCAGGCATTGAGTCTTACTCAACTTCACACCTTATAATACAGGCAAGAACCCTTTCTTTGCTTGATCCATTTTGAAGTTCTTCAAAACTTTGTCAAGGTATGTGCTTTGTGAAAGTCCAATTAAGCGTATTGATCTATCTCTATAGATCTTAATGCCCAATATGTAAGCAGCTTCACCGAGGTCTTTCATTGAAAAACTCTTATTCAAGTATCCCTTTATGCTATCCAGAAATTCTATATCATTTCCAATCAGTAATATGTCATCCACATATAATATCAGAAATGCTACACAGCTCCCACTCACTTTCTTGTAAATACAGGCTTCTCCAAAAGTCTATATAAAACCAAATGCTTTGATCGCACTATCAAAGCGTTTATTCCAACTCCGAGAGGCTTGCACCAGTCCATAAATGGATCGCTGGAGATTGCACACTTTGTTAGCTCCCTTTGGATCGACAAAACCTTCCGGTTGCATCATATACAACTCTTCTTCCAGAAATCCATTCAAGAATGCAGTTTTGACATCCATCTGCCATATTTCATAATCATAAAATGCGGAAATTGCTAACATGATTCAGACAGACTTAAGCATCGCTACGGGTGAGAAGGTCTCATCGTAGTCAATCCCTTGAACTTGTCGAAAACCTTTTGCAACAAGTCAAGCTTTATAGAAAGTAACATTACCGTCAGCGTCAGTCTTCTTCTTGAAGATCCATTTATTCTCAATTGCTTGCCGATCAACGGGCAAGTCAACCAAAGTCCACACTTTGTTCTCATACATGGATCCCATCTCAGATTTCATGGCCTCAAGCCATTTTGTGGAATCTGGGCTCACTGTCGCTTCTTCATAGTTCGTAGGTTTGTTATGGTCTAGTAACATAACTTCCAGAACAGGATTACCGTACCACTCTGGTGCGGATCTTACTCTGGTTGACCTACGAGGTTCAGTAACAACTTGATCTAAAGTTTCATGATCATCATCATTAACTTCCTCACTAATTGGTGTAGGTGTCGCAGAAACCGTTTTCTTTGATGAACTACTTTCCAATAAGGGAGCAGGTACGGTTACCTCATAAAGTTCTACTTTCCTCCCACTCACTTCTTTCGAGAGAAACTCCTTCTCTAGAAAAACTCCTAATTTAGCAACAAAAGTCTTGCCTTCGGATCTGTGATAGAAGGTGTACCCAACAGTCTCCTTTGGGTATCATATGAAGACACATTTCTCCGATTTGGGTTCGAGCTTATCGGGTTGAAGCTTTTTCACATAAGCATCGCAGACCCAAACTTTCAGAAACGACAACTTTGGTTTCTTACCAAACCACAGTTCATAAGGCGTCGTCTCAACGGATTTCGATGGTGCCCTATTTAACGTGAATGTGGTCGTCTCTAAAGCATAACCCGAAAACGATAGCGGTAAATCTGTAAGAGACATCGTAGATCGCACCATATCTAGTAAAGTACGATTACGACGTTCGGACACACCATTACGCTGTGGTGTTCCAGGTGGCGTGAGTTGCGAAACTATTCCGCATTGTTTCAAATGTAGACCAAATTCGTAACTCAAATATTCTCCTCCACGATCAGATCGTAGAAACTTTATTTTCTTGTTACAATGATTTTCAACTTCACTCTGAAATTCTTTGAACTTTTCAAATGTTTCAAACTTATGATTCATTAAGTAGATATACCCATATCTACTTAAATCATCTGTGAAGGTGAGAAAATAACGATATCCGCCACGAGCCTCAACATTCATCGGACCACATACATCTGTATGTATGATTTCCAACAAATTTGTTGCTCTCTCCATAGTTCCAGAGAACGGCATTTTAGTCATCTTGCCCATGAGGCACGGTTCGCAAGTACCAAGTGATTCATAATCAAGTGGTTCCAAAAGTCCATCAGTATGGAGTTTCTTCATGCGCTTTACACCGATATGACCTAATCGGCAGTGCCACAAATAAGTTGCACTATCATTATCAACTCTGCATCTTTTGGTTTCAACATTATGAATATGTGTGTCACTACTATCGAGATTCAATAAGAATAGACCACTCTTCATGGGTGCATGACCATAAAAGATATTACTCATATAAATAGAACAACCATTATTCTCTGATTTAAATGAATAACCGTATCGCATCAAACAAGATCCAGATATAATGTTCATGCTCAACGCTGGCACCAAATAACAATTATTTAGGTCTAATACTAATCCCAAAGGTAGATGTAGAGGTAGCATGCCGACCGCGATCACATCGACTTTGGAACCATTTCCCACGAGCATCGTCACCTCGTCCTTAGCCAATCTTCGCTTAATCCGTAGCCCCTGTTTCGAGTTGCAAATATTAGCAACAGAACCAATATCAAATACCCAGGTGCTACTGCGAGCATTAGTAAGGTACACATCAATAACATGTATATCACATATACCTTTGTTCACCTTGCCATCCTTCTTATCCGCCAAATACTTGGGGCAGTTCCGCTTCCAGTGACCAGTCTGCTTGCAGTAGAAGCACTCAGTTTCAGGCTTAGGTCCAGACTTGGGTTTCTTCTCTTGAGCAGCAACTTGCTTGCTGTTCTTCTTGAAGTTCCCCTTCTTCTTCCCTTTGCCCTTTTTCTTAAAACTAGTGGTCTTGTTGACCATCAACACTTGATGCTCCTTCTTGATTTCTACCTCCGCAGCCTTTAGCATTGCGAAGAGCTCGGGAATTGTTTTATGCATCCCTTGCATATTATAGTTCATCACGAAGCTCTTGTAGCTTGGTGGCAGTGATTTAAGAGCTCTGTCAATGACACTATCAACCGGAAGATTAACTCCCAGCTGAGTCAAGTGATTATGGTACCCAGACATTCTGAGTATATGTTCACTGACAGAACTATTCTCCTCCATCTTGCGGCTATAGAACTTATTGGAGACTTCATATCTCTCAATCCGAGAATTTGCTTGAAATATTAACTTCAACTCCTGGAACATCTCATATGCTCCATGACGTTCAAAACGTCGTTGAAGTCCCGGTTCTAAGTCGTAAAGCATGGCACACTGAACTATCGAGTAGTCATCAACTTTGCTCTGCCAGACGTTCTTAGCGTCGTCAGTTGCATCAGCAGCAGGCCTGGCACTCAGTGGTGCTTCCAGGACGTAATTCTTCTGTGCAGCAATGAGGATAATCCTCAAGTTATGGACCCAGTCCGTGTAATTGCTACCATCATCTTTCAACTTTGCTTTCTCAAGGAACGCATTAAAATTCAACGGAACAACAGCACAGGCCATCTATCTACAATTAACATAGACAAGCAAGATACTATCAGGTACTAAGTTCATGATAGATTTAAGTTCAATTAATCATATTACTTAAGAACTCCCACTTAGATAGACATCCCTCTAATCCTCTAAGTGATCACGTGATCCAAATAAACTAAACCATGTCCGATCATCATGTGAGATGGAGTAGTTTCAATGGTGAACATCACTATGTTGATCATATCTACTATATGATTCACGCTCGACCTTTCGGTCTCCGTGTTCCGAGGCCATATTTGTTATATGCTAGGCTCGTCAAGTTTAACCTGAGTGTTCTGCGTGTGCAACTGTTTTGCACCCGTTGTATTTGAACATAGAGCCTATCACACCCGATCATCACGTGGTGTCTCAGCACGAAGAACTTTCGCAACGGTGCATACTCAGGGAGAACACTTATACTTTGATAATTTAGTGAGGGATCATCTTATAATTCTACCGTCAATCAAAGCAAGATAAGATGCATAAAAGATAAACATCACATGCAATCAATATAAGTGATATGATATGGCCATCATCATCTTGTGCTTGTGATCTCTGTCTCCGAAGCACCGTCATGATCACCATCATCACCGGCGCGACACCTTAATCTCCATCGTAGAATCGTTGTCGTCTCGCCAATCTTATGCTTCCACGACTATCGCTACCGCTTAGTGATAAAGTAAAGCATTACATGGCGATTGTATTGCATACAATAAAGCGACAACCATATGGCTCCTGCCAGTTGTCGATAACTCGGTTACAAAACATGATCATCTCATACAATATAGCATCACGTCTTGAACATATCACATCACAACATGCCCTGCAAAAACAATTAGACGTCCTCTACTTTGGTGTTGCAAGTTTTACGTGGCTGCTACGGGCTTAGCAAGAACCATTCTTACCCGCGCATCAAAACCACAACGATAGTTTGTCAAGTTGGTGATGTTTTAACCTTCGCAAGGACCGGGCGTAGCCACACTCGGTTCAACTAAAGTTGGAGAAACTGACACCCGCCAGCCACCTATGTGCAAAGCACGTCGGTAGAACCAGTCTCGCGTAAGCGTACGCGTAATGTCGGTCCGCGCCGCTTCATCCGACAATACCGCCGAACCAAAGTATGACATGTTGGTAAGCAGTATGACTTATATCGCCCACAACTCACTTGTGTTCTACTCGTGCATATAACATCAACGCATAAAACCAGGCTCGGATGCCACTGTTGGGGAATGTAGTAATTTCAAAAATTGTCCTATGCACACGCAAGATCATGGTGATGCATAGCAACGACAGGGGAGAGTGTTTTCCATGTACCCTCGTAGACCGAAAGCGGAAGCGTTAGCACAACGCGGTTGATGTAGTCGTACGTCTTCACGAACCGACCGATCAAGTACTGAACGCACGGCACCTTCAAGTTCAGCACACGTTCAGCCCGATGACGTCCCTCTAGCTCTGATCCAGCCGAGTGTTGAGGGAGAGTTTCGTCAGCACGACGGCGTGGTGATGATGTTGATGTTCTACCGACGCAGGGCTTCGCCTAAGCACTGCTACAGTATTATCGGGGTGGACTATGGTGGAGGGGGGCTACCGCACACGGCTAAGAGACGATCAACTTGATCAACTTGTGTGTCTAGAGGTGCCCCCCTGCCCCTGTATATAAAGGAGCAAGGGGGGTGCCGCCGGCCAAGGGGAGAGGCGCACCGGAGGAGTCCTACTCCCACCAGGAGTAGGACTCCCCCCTTTTCCTAGTTGGATTAGGACTTGGGAGGGGGGAAGAAGGAAAGAGGGGGGTCGGGCCCCTTTTCCCTAAACCAATTCGGTTTGGGCCTTGGGGGGGCGCCCCACACTTCCCTTGCTTCCCTCCTTTTCCACTAAGGCCCATGTAGGCCCATTAAGCCCCCGGGGGGTTCCGGTAACCCCCCGGTACTCCGGTAAAATCCTGATTTCACCTAGAACACTTCCGATATCCAAACATAGGCTTCCAATATATCAATCTTCATGTATCGACCATTTCGAGACTCCTCTTCATGTCTGTGATCACATCTGGGACTCCGAACAACCTTCGGTACATCAAAGCATAAAACTCATAATATAATTGTCATTGTAGCGTTAAGCGTGCCGACCCTACGGGTTTGAGAACTATGTAGACATGACCGATACACGTCTCTGGTCAATAACCAATAGCAGAACCTGGATGCTCATATTGGCTCCTACATATTCTACGAAGATCTTTATCGGTCAGACCGCATAACAACATATGTTGTTCCCTTTGTCATCGGTATGTTACTTGCCCGAGATTCGATCATCGGTATCTCAATACCTAGTTCAATCTCGTTACCGGCAAGTCTCTTTACTTGTTCTATAATACATCATCCTGCAACTAACTCATTAGTTGCAATGCTTGCAAGGCTTAAGTGATGTGCATTACCGAGAGGGCCGAGAGATACCTCTCCGACAATCGGAGTGACAAATCCTAATCTCGAAATACGCCAACCCAACAAGTACTTTCTGAGACACCTGTAGAGCACCTTTATAATCACCCAGTTACGTTGTGATGTTTGGTAGCACACAAAGTGTTCCTCCGGTAAACAGGAGTTGCATAATCTCATAGTCATATGAACATGTATAAGTCATGAAGAAAGCAATAGCAACATACTTAAACGATCGTGTGCTAAGCTAACGGAATGGGTCATGTCAATCACATCATTCTCCTAATGATGTGGTCCCGTTAATCAAATGACAACCCATGTCAATGGCTAGGAAACTTAACCATCTTTGATCAACGAGCTAGTTAAGTAGAGGCATACTAGTGACACTCTATTTGTCTATGTATTCACACATGTATTATGTTTCTGGTTAATATAATTCTAGCATGAATAATAAACATTTATCATGATATAAGGAAATAAATAATAACTTTATTATTGCCTCTAGGGCATATTTCCTTCAAAAAGTTGCCAAAAGTATATGAAAGTTGTATAATATTGGCATGGAACTATCAAAAATTATAGATACGACGGAGACGTATCAGCATCCCCAAGCTTAATTCCTGCTCGTCCCCGAGTAGGTAAATGATAAAAAGATATTTTTTGATGTGGAATGCTACCTAGCATAATCTTGATCATGTAATCTAATCATGGCATGAATATTAAGACACAAGTGATTCAAGGCAATAGTCTATCATTTGACATTAAGACAATAATACTTCAAGCATACTAATAAAGCAATCATGTCTTTTCAAAATAACATGGCCAAGTAAAGTTATCCCTACAAAATCATATGGTCTGGCTATACTCCATCTTCACCACACAAAATATTCAAATCATGCACAACCCCGATGACAAGCCAAGCAATTGTTTCATACTATTGACATTCTCAAACCTTTTCAACTTTCACGCAATACATGAGCGTGAGCCATGGACATAGCACTATGGGTGGAATAAAATATGATGGTGGAGGTTGTGTGGAGAAGACAAAAAGGAGAAAGTCTCACATCGACACCGCTAATCAATGGGCTATGGAGATGCCCATCAATTGCTGTCAATGTGAGGAGTAGGGATTCCCATGCAACGGATGCACTAAGAGCTATAAGTGTATGAAAGGTCAAACTGGAAACTAAGTGGGTATGCATCCAACTTGCTTGCTCATGAAGACCTAGGGCATTTGAGGAAGACCATCATCGGAATATACAAGCCAAGTTCTATAATGAAAAATTCCCACTAGTATATGAAAGTGAAAACATAGGAGACTCTCTCTATGAAGAACATGGTGCTACTCTGAAGCACGAGTGTGGTAAAAGCATAGTAACATTGTCCCTTCTCTCATTTTTTTAATTTTTTTCTATTTTTTTCTCTTTTTTATTTTTTGGCGGGCTTCTTTGGCCTCTTTTTTTATTTGGGCTTCTTTGGCCTCTTTTATTTTTTTTAACCTCACATGGGACAATGTTCTAATAACGATGATCATCACACTTTTTTTACTTACAACTCAATATTACAACTAGATACTAGAACAAAGATATGACTCTATATGAATGCCTCTGGCGGTGTACCGGGATGTGCAATGATCTAGCGTAGCAATGAAATCAAAAAAATGGACAAGCCATGAAAACATCATGCTAGCTATCTTACGGTCATGCAAAGCAATATGACAATAAATGCTCAAGTCATGTATATGATGATGATGGATGTTGCATGGCAATATCTCGGAATGGCTATGGAAATGCCATGATAGGTAGATATGGTGGTTGTTTTGAGGAAGATATAAGGAGTCTAATGTGTGATAGAGCGTATCATATCATGGGGTTTGGATGCACCGGCGAAGTTTGCACCAACTCTCGAGGTGAGAAAGGGCAATGCACGGTACCGAAGAGGCTGGCAATGATGGAAGGGTGAGAGTGTGTATAATCCATGGACTCAACATTAGTCATAAAGAACTCACAAACTTATTGCAAAAATCTATTAGTCATCAAAACAAAGTACTACGCACATGCTCCTAGGGGGATATATTGGTAGGAAAATACCATTGCTCGTCCCCGACCGCCACTCATAAGGAAGACAATCAATAAATAAATCATGCTCTGACTTCATCACATAACGGTTCAGCATACGTGCATGCTACGGGAATCACAAACTTCAACACAAGTATTTCTACAATCCACAACTACCCACTAGCATGACTCTAATATCACCATCTTTATATCGCAAACTATTTCAAGGAATCAAACATATCATATTCAGTGATCTACAAGTTTCATGTAGGATTTTATGACTAACCATGTGAATGACCAATTCCTGTCATCTCTCTAAATAGATATAAGTGAAACAAGAGAGTTAATTCTTTCTATAAAAGATATGCCCACGCTCTAACAAATATAAGTGAAGCAAAAGTGCATTCTACAAATGGCGGTTTTCTATGTGAAGAGAAACAGGCAATCCAAACTTCAAATGATATAAGTGAAGCACATGAAGCATTCTATAAAGCCATACTCAAAAGATATAAGTGAAGTGCAAACAGAATTCTATAAATCAACCATGGACTATCTCATACCAGCATGGTGCATAAAATAAAATTAAAAACTAAATGCAAAAGATGCTCCAAGATATGCACATATCGCATGAACGAAACGAATCCGAAAACATACCGATACTTGTTGAAGAAAGATGGGATGCCTTCCGGGGCATCTCCAAGCTTAGAATCTTGAGTATCCTTGAATATTTACTTGGGTTGACTTGGGAATCCCCAAGCTTGAGCTCTTGCCTCTCCTCCTTCTACTCACATCGAGATCTCCTCGATCTTCGAACACTTCATCCACACAAAACTCAACAGAAAACTCGGTAAGATCCGTTAGTATAATAAAGCAAATCACTACTCTAAGTACTGTGGAAAACCAATTCATATTTTGTTTTTGCATTCTATCTACTGTAATATAACTTTTCCATGTCTTAATCCACTGATAGAAATTGATAGTTTCATCAAAACAAGCAAACTATGCATCAAAAACAGAATCTGTCTTAAACAGGACAGTCTGTAATAATCTGAACATTCACCATACCTCTGGTACTCCAAAAATTCTGAAATGATTAAGAATAATAAAACATTTGTATAGAATACAGTGCAAAAAGTTTCAGAACTGTTTGATGTTCCATTAAAAAATGTAAAATTGCGCACTACAGCCAAAGTTTCTGTCTTGCACCGCACAAACCAACAAGCAATGTAAACATCCTAAAGGCAAACCTTGGCACATTATTTTTATAACAGAATAGAATTGTACAAGGGGATAATTATTTTTTTGAAAACTTTCTGTAATTAAGATTCACAAAGTTTCCGTGAGCATGAACAAAGTTCAAGGAACTCCCCCACTTCAACAATGCTTGTCTCTCTCACTTTCACTTTCCTTTTTGAAAAGTTTTGGGTTCCCCTCTTTATTTTTTTTATTTTAAACTATATAAAAGCACTCAACAGAAATAAATGACTCTAAAACTTCCGGGTTGTCTCCCTGGCAACGCTTTCTTTAAAGCCATTAAGCTAGGCATAAAGTGCTTAAGTAATGAATCCACCCAGATCTCAAGGTATATGAAAGCCAATTTTAATTAACAATGATTTGTAATTTAGTAGTGATCACAAAGTATCATATGTCAAGCAATGAAGAAGTCTAACTCTCTTCCTATGCATCGGAATGTCATACAAAAACAATTCATTTACATCAAGTAAAGGCCAATACATAGCATAAGCAGTTTCTTGCAATTCTATCATGTTGGAAACATAAAGAGGCGGAGATGTAGTTCCTCTCTCATAATAATTGCAAGTAGGAGCAGCAAGCACATGCATATTATATCTATCAAAATCATCATGTGTAGTAGTAAAACGCAACCCATCAATATAATCCTTAATAAGGGAAAATTTCTCCGATATAGTGTAGTCGGGAGAATTCAAAAAGATAATAAGACTATCATGCGTGGGTGCAATAGCAACAATTTCATGTTTAACATAAGGAACTATAGCAAGTTCATCTCCATAAGCATAATTCAAATTTGCATCTTGGCCACAGGCATAGGAAGCATCATCAAAAAGGGATATTTGAAAAGAATCAACGGGATCATAACAATCATCATAGCAATCATCCTTCGGTAAGGACGAAGGGAAATTAAACAATGTATGAGTTGAATAGTTACTCTCATTAGAAGGTGGGAACATGTGATCAATCCGCTCTTCCTCCTTTTGTTCTTCGCTCTCCTCCTCATCTTTTTCATCCAATGAGCTCACAATGTCATTAATTTCTTCTTCCATAGACACCTGCAAAATATTAGTCTCTTCTTGGACAGCGGAGGAGTCCTCAATATATGGTTTAATATAAGGATTAGAAGCATAATTATCATAACAATATTTAAGTATGGCCAAATTTTTAGATTTGTAGAGAGTAGTATCACACTCTTCAATAAAAGAAGCAATTTCACAAGTACCCCTAAAAGCAACAAATTCTTCAATTTGTTGAACATCATAGTAATTATAAACACCCTTAGTATATGAAGATACAATTCCATTATCACTAAACCCACATTGGTAAGGAAGGTGTTTCTTAGGGTCTTTAGAACAACAAGTACAATCATATATTTCACATAAATTCCAAGCATATCACTACAAATGATGAATTTGATCCTGTAAAAGTTTCCTTTTTTCAGATATGTGGTGTCGCACATAACAAGCATGCTCATCTAAAGATTTGCCCTCAACTAAGCTAGTTGGGGTTTCAGCTCGAGCACATAGGGATCAAAGATGATCCAAGTAAAAAGCTTCAGTAGTGTGATAGATTTTGAGTGGTTCTTCAACCATTGGTTCAGTAGGCACCACTAATTTTTTTTGTATTTTGTGTTTCCTACCCATAATTGACTAAAGATAGAAAACAAGAGCACAAAATAAAAACTAGTTAGTGATAAAGCAAACAAGCACACACGAGAATATTCACCCCACGCTATAACTCCCCGGCAACGGCGCCAGAAAAAGGTCTTGATAACCCACAAGTATAGGGGGTCAACTGTAGCCTCTTTTGATAAGTAAGAGTGTCGAACCCAATGAGGAGCTAAAGGTAGAACAAATATTCCCTCAAGTTCTATCGACCACCGATACAACTCTACGCACGCTTAACGTTTGCTTTACCTAGAACAAGTATGAAACTAGAAGTACTTTGTAGGTGTTTATGGATAGGTTTGCAAGATAATAAAGAGCGCGTAAATAAAAAGTAGGGGCTGTTTAGATGAAGACACAACTAAGTTAGTTTTAGTAGAGAGCTTGTTGTCACACAAGAAAGTTATTTGTCCCTAGGCAATCGATAACTAGATCGGTAATCATTATTGCAATTTTATTCGAGGGAGAGGCATAAGCTAACATACTTTCTCTTCTTGGATCATATGCACTTACGATTGGAACTCTAGCAAGCATCCGCAACTACTCCCTCCGTCACAGTTTAAAAGGCACAGTTAAATTTGCGTGCGTTTCCACAATAGACAAGGTTTAGGGCGCATTGCATTTATTCCTAGTAGCTAATTAGTACTTCGATATACTATTTCTATATGCATGCGTAGTGTGAATGTTATTTTTTATCCCATCTTACAACCAATAGATAACCACCTAGGTCCCAGAGAATTTCCAAGCACGCCTTCTAAACCGTGACGGAGGAAGTACTAAAGATCATTAAGGTAAAACCCAACCATAGCATTAAAGTATCAAGTCCTCTTTATTCCCATACGCAAACAACCTACTTACTCGGGTTTGTGCTTCTGTCACTCACGCCACCCACCATAAGCAAATCATGAACATATTGAAAACCCTACAGTGGGGATCCCTCACGCTTGCGCGACACGGAGAGCACCATAGGACAACACCAATAATAAAACATGCAACTCAAACCAATCACGATCATCAATTAACCCATAGGACAAAACAGATCTACTCAAACATCATAGGATAGCCATACATCATTGGGAAATAATACATAGCATTGAGCACCATGTTTAAGTAGCGATTACAGCGGGTAAAAGAGGGGTTACACCGCTGCATGGAGGGGGGAAGAGTTGGTGATGAGGGAGGTGAAGTTGTTGGTGTAGATAGCGGTGATGATGATGGCTCCGGCGGCGTACCGACGCCGCCGAAAGAGAGGGGGAGAGAGCCCCCCCCCCCCCACCCTTCTTCCTCTTCCTTGACCCTCTCCCTATATAGGAGAAGGGTTTCCCCTCTGGTCCATGGCCTCCATGGCAACGGAGGGGCGAGAGCCCCTCCGAGATTGGATATGTCTCTCTGTCTCTCTCTGTTTCTACGTTCCAGATTCTGCACTTTCACCGTTTCTTAAATTCCCGGAGATCAGTAACTCCGATTGGGCTGAATTTTGGACATGATTTTATCCGAATATTGGCTTTCTTGCGGCAAAAGAAGGGCACCAACCGCCTTACGTGGTGGCCACGAAGGTTAGGGGCGCGCCTGCCCCCTGGGGCTCGCCCCCTGCCTCGTGGGCCCCTCGAGCATCGTCTCGTGTTGATTTCAGTTTCCAAAACTCACATATATTCCACAAAAAATCTCCGTCAGTTTTTATCTCGTTTGGACTCCGTTTGATATGGATTTTCTGCAAAACAAAAAACATGCAACAAACAGGAACTGGCACTGGGCACTTGATCAGTAAGTTAGTCCCAAAAATAGTATAAAAAGTTGCCAAAAGTATATGAAAGTTGTATAATATTGGCATGGAACAATCAAAAATTATAGATACGACGGAGACGTATTAATGCTATCTATTAAATAGGATGTGGTAATATAAAAACATTATATGAACAAAGGGGGTACAACAAACATTGTTGTTCTACGTATGTTGCCTATTGACATGCGGCTTGAAGGCCCTGATTGCATGTTCGATCCTCGTCCTTTATTTTTTTAATTTGTATATGGGTCCAAATTTGTTCATGACAGGTGGGCCCCTCGGTGTGTAGTTTGTAGCACTTTAATTTATGGGCCGAAATTTGTTCCATTCCAGGTGGACTATCGGTGTGTAGTTTTGTAGCTTATTTGTAATAATTAAAGAGAACAACAGAGTTTTTGCAATAATACCATGGTGTGACCTTGAAGGCAAGAAAGGACGTGCGAGAGAGCGATGACCGAGCCAGAGGGAAATCAATTGGGGGAGGTGCGGGGGTTGCAACGGTGTTCGGAGTAGTTGTGGGCCGAATTCTACAAAAATATAATCTACACCCACCGGAATAAATGCCTACACAAATTAATTCAAGGTTGGAGTCCCCCTCGCAATGTAAATAGCTCCGGCTTTGCGAGAGATGGAGAGGTAGCTTCAATGTGTGGAAGATACGGCGTGAGAAAGAGAGGTCAATCGAGAGACATATAGATAGAGAGACAAAGTGAGTGTGGTCCGATGTTCATTGAAAAGATATATATGCTCTGGAGATATATTGTTGGATTGAGCTTTTGGGAAGGGTGAGGGCTGTAAGATAGAGCTTGAGAGATGATCCATCCACAGACATGTAGATATATTTTGTGCGTTGGAGGAAGCAATGTCAATCGCTTACATATATAAAGGGAGAGAGATTGAGCGAGTGTGGGTCGTTGTGCGATCGAAAGAGTGAGACGGGTTGGAGAGAGTGACCTAGATAGACAATGTGCATGAGAGAGTATACAATATGAATATGTCGATTTGGGATCAAACGTGGAGATATATCATTAGTGTCTGAGGAAGAGCGAGGTCAATCGAGACATACAGAGAGAGAGAGAGAGAGATTGAGCGAGCGTAGCCCACCATGAGGTCGAAAGAGTGGGGCTGCTTGGATGGACTGACCTAGATAGACAATCTGCGTGAGAGAGTATAGAGTGTGTCGATTGAGGCCCGAACAGGGAGATATATCATTCGTGTGTGAAAGAAACCGAGGTTAATCGAGACTCAGATAAAGAGAGCGAGATTGAGCGAGTGTGTCCCGCCGTGCGGAGAAAGAGTGAGACGGTCTTGAGGTAGTGACCTAGATAGACAATGTGCGTACATGCGCACAAGAGGTTGGGGGCTAGATAGGAAATGTATGTATCTAGCGAGAGAGGGTGGGAGGGAAAGAGAGAGAGAGGGAGAGCTCGACATGGGGTGCAATGGCGGGTGTGTGAGGTAAATACATTTGGTAACAGAGTGGAAAAAAGGGGGTTGTGTAGTTGAGAGAGTTAGAGATCGAAACATCAAGAGAAAGAATGAACGTGTGTCGGAAACCGATAGCTTCCTAAGGTGGTTAGGAGAGGAAGATTGACCGATACAGGAAGTATGTAGCATGTGTGCCGAAGGGGGGTGGGGCTAGAAACAACATTTGAATGTAGATAGTACGAGACTTAATATCGATGTTTCAATTCCGTGTACATTGTAAAATTTGAATGGAGGACCATGCATGTGGGTAATTATTTCGAATTTGTGCCATATTAGGTTTGGAAAAGTTGACATTGACTCGATTGTTGTGCTATTCAGTAGGTCATATGTTTGAGTCCATCCAAAGTTTTCTCACTACCATGGTATTCATCATATACATATGAATTTGTATTAAAAAAGTAACGTGGATACCGCGAAATGCAAAATCCACATTAGAATTGGAGACTGCTATGTGACACACACTCTAATTCAAATAACTAATTATGTGACGCACACTCTAATCCACGTTAGTGTGGATACCGTTTCGATTTTTTTTAAAAATAACTCCTCATTAATTAATTTATAGTATCTCGTTTCGAATGACTAATTATTTGCAAGGAAAACACGGGCATGGTAATACATACAGATTCGTTTGCAAATGAAAGAAGATTTGTTTGCATTCTCAAATGTAGGCGCACCAGGCAGACCAGGGTCATGTCGTGGTGGTCGCGTGTGTCGTACGGGCGCTTAGCACCCAGCCACCCACCCCCTCCCTCCCTCCCCCGCCCCCAAAAAAAATAACTACGACAAAATAAGTCCGCCCACATTTCGGATTGAAATATCTGGCAGCCCCAATTCCATCCCTGCAAAATCTCCCTTCTTCGCCGTCCCCTTTCGCGCCCAGATTGCTCACTCCCTAATTCGCCGCCAACCCAAGCAAAGTTTGAATCGCCTCTTGTCTCGTCTCTTTCCCCACCTTTGTGCCAGACGACGACGACGAAGACGACGGTCGTGCTTCACCACCGCACCAGAGCTACCTCATCTACGCCCTCGTCCACCGCACCAGGTGGTCCACCAACAACATCGACCGCCGCAACCGACGTGCCTCACAGACACCGACTTCCACCGCATTAGGTGCGCTTCACCGACGTTGTCTCCCACCTCACCGGGGCTACTTCACCGAGCACATCGTCGCACCTCCGCCCCCCGAGGCCGTTGGGGCTTCACCAATGGTCTCGTCCACCGCATCATAGCACTCCGCTGCCACTCTAGATCTGCATCTGTGCACGGCCAGCCAACGCCAGTGCATCACCCTCAACGGCTCTGAAGTGACCCGCACTCTAGCTAGGCGAGCATGCCCAAACGTCGTCCCGAACTAGGTATCCACACATCACTCGCTTGTGCATTGTTCCGACGATGTTTGGATATCCTTTCACTGCTCTCTTAGCTTACATGCCTATGCAACTCTGACTTTAACTCTTTTTTCTTCTAGAGATATCATCTAAAACAAGCAAAACCATTTTTTTAGCGAAGCATGACGGCGCTACGGGATCTGGTACACATCCTGCACACCCGTATAACCTTGTAAGTATCTGTCCTCCAATACAATAGCAAGGTCAATTCCTCTTATTTGATCAACCATTCGCCGTGTCAAAAATGCAAAGGGGGATGCAAGGAGCACAAGGCCTGCACATCCAAGCAAGTAGTAACATGCACTTGTACATGGAACATCCCAAGCGCAAGCAGAGCTGCAGTGAGACTGTACAACGAGCTAGCGTAAGTCCCTGCATTTCATTTAATTTGTACTGGCCTGCGTGTATGATTTGTGTGCAGTGGCGGATCCACGAATTCAAGTTACCAGGGCGAACATTTAACATAAAAATACGAAGGCACTTGCACTTAGGAAATCAACATAACTTGAGAAATGTGAAGCTACATGCACTTTGAAAACCAGCTAATGATCCAAAGTATTTTAGATTATAAAACACTAAATGATGCAAGCACCAAAAAACATAGAATGCAACATGGTGTACAAGGACTTTTTGATCTCAACAAGAAAATAGATCGTAACTAGGTTATTGTACTTTCTTTTCAGCTCTCTTAGAATTTAGTTCTTACTTCAAAGCAAACAATGGATGCTAAATAGCATTTCCCCGGTTTGCAGCTTTAAATCTGTGATGGCACAGCCATAATAGGGTTTAATTGATCATGCTTAGGGTTTAATTGATCATGTTGGTTCTGTGGTGGTTTCTTTAATAGAAATCGGAGGGGTAACCCTCTTTTGCTCAAAAAAATGCTTAGGGTTTCCCCCTTTTATGATCACTATACGATCAACATACGTGCTTAGTGTCATAATAGCACTGCTCCACCCATCAAGCTAAACAAGCTTAGTTGTTCAAATACGAATCTGATATTATTAAATGGAGTCGTTTAATTGGTCAGCTAAATGTTCCTAATTTAGTTTTGAAAATGCATGTTCGCTGCTCGGGTGTGTATCTCTATAGGGTGCCCACGGTGGGCCGCGGCCCACCCTGGGATTTTGGGTCGGCCCACGCCCCGATTCCCCTCTATTCTGCTGCACGCTTCCAATCTCTACTCGCCCCTGGCTGCCTGCCTTGCCGGTGACTTTCCGTCCCCGGACGGCATGACTCTAGGAGGAGACGCCGGACTAACAGGAGGTCAGGAGCCGCTCGCCCAACAGCGTCACCGCTGCCCGAGTGCGCCTCCGTGCCTACCTTCTCAGTCCGTTCAGGGCTCAGGCGTGCAACACCCACTAAGCCAACCCGATTTATCCTGAGATACGTCCTCAACACTCAGCAGCCACACCTCATCACCCATCTAATTGATTAATTACTCATTAGGCAGGACTATCATTAGGGTTTGTTGTGTGCTGAGTGCTACCTATACTTAATGGTCCAGATGTATTTCAGTAATCTTTAGTGCATGTAAAGTTCACAGGGTTTCAAAATTCCGACCCTAGGAACAGACACTAGTCATTTTGGATTGTTGGTCGTAGTGACATTGACCCAGATTACAACTGCAGCCCAGGTTTGTTGACAATTTTACTTGTCTTTCTTACTCATTCGATATGATATCCAATTATTCACGTCGATTAGTTGCAAACAATAAGTGCTAGACAAACTTCTTGATTCAGATTTTGGACGGTCTCTTACTGTAGTTACAATTTTGCATACCTATCCTAGTAAGCTCACAAGTAAATGATTGATTCACTACATCTATGCTTGCTTTGTCATATTTGTTGTCAATATTTTTTAGGGTGGACCACCCTGTTTCAAAATACTGGAACCGTAGACATGAGTGAATAGTATTTCTCTATGTGATCTCTTCCATCATGTGTGGGCAACGAGCACTGCATTGTATAGAAAGAAAGTGTCATTTCCAGCTTTTACATAGACTACGATCTTTTACATGGAATACAATTTGCCTACTTGCTTTGTGTCGCACTACCATCACTCCACCCTTGAAGATAAACATTATGCCATTGATAATTCCTTAGTTTATTTGTTCAAATACGAATTTGATATGATTCTAATGTTCCTACTTCAGTTTTGAAATGTGTGTCTGCCTATTATAGAGGCATAAGAGGTTTGTATTTTTGTGTGTGGTCTGGTCAGCACGGTTGGGGGTGAACTTTGCATATACAGGGGTTTATAGGGAGACACTCTTCGAGTTGAATCCGCAATGCATTCCATAGATAATCTGACTACTTTTTATGTTTTCATGAATCTCAGATTCTGAACAGCATCATAATGATTATGAGCTTGCACACATAAAAAGAATAAAGCAGAACAATGCCATGGTTGTCAAACTTGGCATTAAGGGACTGAAATCAAGTCTGGATGCAATGCAATCCAAACGCTCTCCACCTACAGATTCATGCTCAGAATATGATCCTAACAGTGATTCTAAGCTAGAGGGAGACCTAAGTCAACGTAGCTCCCTAGTGGAGGAGTCAGAGGCAGATGCCCTATCTTATTCACCCATCAAGGTGCTTGCTCTAACTTTCCAAGGTTATATTGGTCGCACATATCTTGCAACTGATGCTTTTCATTGCTTATACTTTGTTGCACTGCCATTAGCTTAGTTTACACATCGTGTATGTGAATACGCCCTGCCTATCCATTTTCAGTACATATTCCATCTATCATCATACCATATTTATCCATTCAAATGTTGTTGTTGTGTATCAGACATTCAAAAGTAAGAGGGTGATTGCTGATCATGGAGGAGCACGAGCAAAGTATTTGGAAAAAGGTAGTGACACCTGATAAATCAAATAGCCCATTAGGTGTAGTTGTAATATCACCTGACCCACAAAACACCCAACTCTAGCAGACTCTATCCCTACTACACTGGTCATTTCTGATGCCCCAACTCAGTAGACCCCAACTGCAGCAAACAGTATGATGATGTCAGTTGACATAGCACCAGCTCTATGACGCAAAACCCCCATTCCAGCAAAGAGTACACCAAATCCAGTTGCCAAATCCCTTTTCGAACCAGAAAGAGCCCCAATTGCAGCAAATAGGACCTCTGTTCCATTTCTTCCCAGTTTAGAAGATGAAGCTTATATTGTTGTCAGGAACTTTGTACGCATCTTTCCTTCATGGAAAGATTATACCGCAGACACAGAACAATTTCCAGTCTTCGTCCGCAACTTACGCGTAAGTAATGTACTAATGTTATTCATGGTAATTACTACATATGTTTCTGCTGACAGAAGACACAAGATTTCATTCTTTTAAATAGGCGAGGACCAAACTAGATTGTCAAGACAAGCAAGGGTTGGTTGCACTTTTCAAGCACTCGTTGATGAAGTATCGTTCCTACCTGAGGCAAGCACACTTCGATGGAAAGCCTCTAAACGAAATTTCTATAAAGTCTCCGGTGCTACATTTATCAGACAGTGACTAGAATAATCTTGTTACACATTGGTCTCGTCTATAGCATAAGGTACTGTCTATGATATCGCATCACAATTTGAACTACATTTCTGCATTTGCCTTAAAGTCTCACTTGTACGAAAACTGTTAGCAGAAGAACATTCATTCTCAAGGGACCACAGAATCTCGCAACTATACTGCACACTGCATTGCTCTTGTGAGTACCTCTTTCCCTGTATGTATGACCATACTTACTTTCATAGTTGTTTGATTATGTAGCATCACTGCACATGTTAGCCTCGTTATCGTCCATTTGGTGGACATTATAAGATCCGTATGGACTCTTACATAAATTTAGAATCAACCCAATGCTTTTGAAGAGGTTTAGCTCTGCAGTCCTCTTGTAAGGACTGAACGTCGTCTACCACTGTACTTACATTAATATCTACTCCCTCCCTCCCATAATATAAGAACGTTTTGTATAGTACACCAGTGTTCAAAACACTCTTGTATTATGGGAAGAGGGATTGGTTCATTGTGTAGCATTCTGCATCTTATCTTCCTCACCACCATTTACTAAAAAATATCAGATCTATATTTAATCTTACCAAAAAGTTGAATACACAGACAATGCCAGTGCAGAAGTGTAACCCATTGCTCTTGTCAGTACATTTTGTCCTATAACTCTTGTACTTCCAGGGATTTGTAGTTGATTATGTAGCATCAATCTGCATCTTATCTTCATTATCCTCTGTCCCTTCCAGTATTATCATATCTATAATTACTCTCTACAAAATGTAGAGTACAGGCAATGCTTATGAAGAAGATTATGTGCTGAAATTCTTGAGTTATCCTTCCCTTGACATGGAGAAGGGCATTATAAATCCGGTGTTAACTGTTAATGTAAGTCAGTCCTTCTAAAGCCCTTATCCTCAACTGTTGTTTAATTTGCTCATACTCCCTATCGTTTACTGCTGTTTAGTTTGTTGTTTATATCAAAATGCATGTTCGCAACAACCGTAAGTTCCAAGTTTTACTTGTAAAACCAAATTCCTTATTCATACCATGCACATTACTCAATACTCCCTATATGTATGCTTGTTTTTGTGGATCTAATCCAGTGTGTGGTGAAGCAGCCCACGTTTGCGCCTTGTCATCTCATGTTTTGTTTTACTAATGTGGCTGATGATATGAACAACATGCCATGCACATTAACCAAAATAGATACATGATTGTCTTTGCCCTTCATCTTTGCTTGTTAGGTTGACATGGTAATCCAGTAGTGTGGTGAAGCTCCCCGCATTATGAACAATGCCAAATTATGCTATTGATATTTTGAACTTACTCTTTATTTTCTAATTTGAAATTGGATGGAATTGACAACACAATTATCATCTTTGTTTATACACGTGCAAAACCTGTCATCTCTCTGCTTGTTTTAGGGTGATATGCCTGATGGCATGCACAAGTCTACTAAAGGATGTGACACAAACCCAACATATATTGCAGCAAAGAAGGCAAAACATCTTGAAGATAGCGAGACAACCCCAAATTCTTGTCTTTACTTGAGACTAGCAGTCAGACAAGCTCACAAAATTCGCTATCTGAATCAGTTCTACTTCTTCAGTCCCAAGTTCTAGTAGAAAGGCATTTTGCAACTCAACTTCGACTTGAAGTCCTATCTCTAAGAAAGATTGCGGAGAACACCAATGAGAACCTCATTGCTAAACAGCTACACCTGGAAGCTATGGCCGACATTCTAGGCCGGTCTCACAGCCTTGCTTAGGAGCTTGCGCAGTAGTTCTCGCGCAAGGCTAACATTTCTTGAATTGTCTTGGAAGTGGTCTTGGTTCAGTATTATTTTGTTACGCTGCAATGGTGCCTAGTTTTTGTAATCTGCTTCTTCGTTGTGCTTTATGATCACTCATGGCGAACTTAGATGCCCAGTGGATGTAATATACTATCAATCCTTTATTGTATAGTTCATGTTTTATTCTAACTTACTATGTCGTAATTTCTTTATTGTATAGAGTAGGTTTGTTCTTAATTCCTACTAGTAACTGCCATCATTTGCTATCTAAAAAAAATCAGATGTAGTCGACCGGGCCAAAACATTCACCTCTAATGGGCCTGGTTTTTAGCGGGCCACAATTGGGTCGGCCTGCATCTTTCTTGAGCCTGAATGGCCATTGGGGCCTTCGCACTTTGGGCCAGGCCCACAACTTACTTCGGCCTATATTTGGCCCAAATTTTAGTTGGGCCTTTTGTGGACCCAGCGCTTAGTTTGGCCCATGTAGCGTTGGGCCATTAACAGGCTGAATATTCTGCTGGCCTATTACGACCCAGAAGAAACCATGGGCCTTTAGCAGGCCGAAATTCATGTTGGGCCTCAATTTTCACTAGTCGCCGACGGGCCTTCAGCAGGCTGAAAGGTAGACCGGGCCTTTTTGGCCCAGTTATATGACGGGTTGTTACCAGGCCGAAACATATTTCGGGCCTGAGTTGGCCCACTAATATCATGGGCCTTTAAGAGGCCAAAAGCTTAGTACTGACATCAACAGGCCGAATTATACAACAAGTCTTTAACATGCCCAAAGTCACGTTGGGCTAAACTGTTGCCACCTTTATCATGGGCCATTAGTGGGCCGGATGTAGCATCGGACCATATATGGCCCATGGGCAGCACGGGCCATTCCCAGGCCGAAAGACACACCGGGCTGAAATGGGCCCATGTTTACATCGAGCCTCTAACAGGCCGAAAGTCACTGGGTCGTAATTGGGCCCAAATATTCGGCAAACAATTAATGGGCCAGATCTAGCTTCGGGCCGTAAATGGACCTTATTAAACAGACCATTATTGGGTTGGCCTGCTACGTCTTGAGCTTGTGTTGGTTTTCCCCGAAGAGGAAGGGATGATGCAGCAGAGTAGCGTAAGTATTTCCCTCAGTTTTTGAGAACCAAGGTATCAATCCAGTAGGAGCCCACGCTCAAGTCCCTCGTACCTGCACAAAGCGATAGCTACTCGCAACCAACGCGATTAGGGGTTGTCAATCCCTTCACGGTCACTTACGAGAGTGAGAGCTGATAGATATAATATTTTTGGTATTTTTGCTATAAAGATGCAAAGTAAAAAAGTAAAAGCAAAGTAAAAAAGCAAAGCAAGATTAAAGTGATGGAGATTGATATGATGAGAATAGACCTGGGGGCCATAGGTTTCACTAGTGGCTTCTCTCAAGAGCATAAGTATTCTACGGTGGGTGAACAAATTACTGTTGAGCAATTGACAGAATTGAGCATAGTTATGAGAATATCTAGGCATGATCATGTATATAGGCATCACGTCCGTGACAAGTAGATCGAAACAATTCTGCATCTACTACTATTACTCCACTCATCGACCGCTATCCAGCATGCATCTAGAGTATTAAGTTTAAAACATAGTAACGCCTTAAGCAAGATGACATGATGTAGAGAGATAAATTCATGCAATATGAAATAAACCCCATCTTGTTATCCTCGATGGCAATGATACAATATGTGCCTTGCTGCCCCTTCTGTCACTGGGTAAGGACACCACAAGATCGAACCCAAAGCTAAGCACTTCTCCCATGGCAAGAACTACCAATCTAGTTGGCCAAACCAAACGGATAATTCGAAGAGACTTGCAAAGATAACCAATCATGCATAAAAGAATTCAGAGAAGATTCAAATATTATTCATAGATAGACTTGATCATAAACCCACAATTCATCTGTCTCAACAAACACACCGCAAAAAGAAGATTACATCGAATAGATCTCCACAAGAAAGGGGGAGAACTTTGTATTGAGATTCAAAGAGAGAGAAGAAGCCATCTACCTACTAACTATGGACCCGAAGGTCTGAGGTAAACTACTCACACTTCATCGGAGGGGCTAGGATGATGTAGAAGCCCTCTGTGATGACGGCCCTCTTCCGGCGGAGCTCCGGAACAGGCCCCAAGATGGGATCTCGTGGATACAGAAAGTTACGGCGGTGGAATTAGGTTTTTGGCTCCTGTTCTGATCGTTTGGGGGTATGTGTGTATATATAGGAGGAAGAAGTACGCCAGAGGAGCAATGAGGGGCCCACGAGGCAGGGGCGCGCCCTAGGCGGGGGCGCCCCCCACCCTCGTGACCGCCTCTTTTGTTCCTTGGAGCAGGGTCCAAGTCCCCTGGATCACGTTCGGTGAGAAAATCACGTTCCCGAAGATTTTATTCCGTTTGGACTCCGTTTGATATTCCGTTTCTTCGAAACACTGAAATAGGCAAAAAAAATAGCAATTCTGGGCTGGGCCTCCGGTTAATAGGTTAGTCCCAAAAATAATATAGAAGTGGAAAATAAAGCCCAATATAGTCCAAAACAGTAGATAATATAGCATGGAGCAATCAAAAATTATAGATACGTTGGAGACGTATCAGGCATCCCCAAGCTTAATTGTTGCTCGTCCTCGAGTAGGTAAATGATAAAAAGAGAATTTTTGATGCGGAGTGCTACTTGGCATAATTTCAATGCAAATCTTCTTAATTGTGGTATGAATATTCAGATTAGAAAGATTCAAGACAAAAGTTTATATTGACATAAAAAATAATAATACTTCAAGCATACTAACAAAGCAATTATGTCTTCTCAAAATAACATGGCCAAAGAAAGTTATCCCTACAAAATCATATAGTCTAGCTATGCTCCATCTTCACCACACAAAGTATTTAAATCATGCACAACCCCGATGACAAGCCAAGCAATTGTTTCATACTCTAACTTTTTCAAAACTTTTTCTATCTTCACGCAATACATGAGTGTGAGCCATGGATATAGCACTATAGGTGGAATAAAATGGTGGTTGTGGAGAAGACAAAAAGGAGGGGAAGATAGTCTCACATCAACTAGGCGTATCAACGGGCTATGGAGATGCCCATCAATAGATATAAATGTGAGTGAGTAGGGATTGCCATGCAATGGATGCGCTAGAGCTATAAATGTATGAAAGCTCAACAAAAGAAACTAGTGGGTGTGCATCTAACTTGCTTGCTCACGAAGACCTAGGGCAATTTGAGGAAGCCCATTATTGGAATATACAATCCAAGTTCTATAATGTAAAATTCCCACTAGTATATGAAAGTGACAACATATGAGACTCTCTATATGAAGAACATGGTGCTACTTTGAAGCACAATATATGAGACTCGCTATATCATGGTGCTATTTTGAAGCACAAGTGTGGTAAAAGGATAGTAGCATTGCCCCTTTTTATTTATTTTCTTTTTTTGGCCTTCTTTTTTTTCTTTGGCCTTTCTTTTTTTATTGGGACAATGCTCTATTGAATGATGATCATCACACTTTTATTTATTTACATCTCAATGATTACAACTCGATTCTAAAACAAAGTATGACTCTATATGGATGCCTCCGGCGGTGTATCGGGATATGCAATGAATCAAGAGTGACAAGTATGAAGAAATTATGAACGGTGGCTTTGCCACAAATACTATGTCAACTACATGATCATGCTAAGCAATATGACAATGATGAATGTGTCATGACGAACTAGATGGTGGAAAGTTGCATGTCAATATATCTTGGAATGGCTATGGAAATGCCATAATAGGTAGGTATGGTGGCTGTTTTGAGGAAGGTATATGGTAGGTGTATGATACCGGTGAAAGGTGCACGGTATTAGATAGGCTAGCAAAGGTGGAAGGGTGAGAGTGCGTATAATCCATGGACTCAACATTAGTCATAAAGAACTCATATACTTATTGCAAAAATCTAGAAGTTATCAAAGTAAAGTATTACGCGCATGCTCCTAGGGGGATAGATTGGTAGGAAAAGACCATCGCTCGTCCCCGACCGCCACTCATAAGGAAGACAATCAACAAATAAATCATGCTCCGACTTCGTTACATAACGGTTCACCATACGTGCATGCTACGGGAATCACAAACCTTAACACAAGTATTCTTTAAATTCACAACTACTCAACTAGCATGACTTTAATATTATCACCTCCATATCTCAAAACAATTATCATGCTTCAATCGTTTCTTAGTATTCAACACACTCAAAAGAAAGTTTCACAAATCTTGAATACCAAGCATATTATTATTAAGCAAATTACCATGCTATTAAGAGACTCTCAAAATAATTTAAGTGAAGCATGAGAGATCAATAGTTTCTTTAAAAGAAATCCACCATCGTGCTCTAAAAGATCTAAGTGAAGCACATAGAGCAAAATTATAACACTCAAAAGATATAAGTGAAGCACATAGAGCCAAATTATCTAGCTCAAAAGATATAAGTTAAGCACATAGAGTATTCTATCAAATTTTAATTCATATATGGCTCTCTCAAAAGGTGTGTACAGCAAGGATGATTGTGGCATACTAAGAAACAAAGACACAAATAATACTAGACGCTCCAAGAAAAACACATATCATGTTGGTGAATAAAATATAGCTCCAAGTAAACTACCGATGGAAGTGGACGAAAGAGGGGATGCCTTCCGGGGCATCCCCAAGCTTTGAGTTCTTGGTGTCCTTGGATTATCTTGGGGGTGCCATGGGCATCCCCAAGCTTAGGCTCTTGCCACTCCTTGTTCCATGATCCATCAAAAGAATTCACCCAAAACTTGAAAACTTCACAACACAAAACTCAAAATAGAAAACTCGTGAGCTCCGTTAGCGAAAGAAAACAAAATACCTGTAACATCCCAAAATTTTAAATTTTTGGAACGTTATAATAAATAAATAGACTTGATTGATTGTCTGAAAGTGAGTGAAATTCGAAACTTTTTGAAAGTTAAATGAGAGGGAATAAAAGGACTTTCCCAAAACTTTCATATTTGCTTTCTTATCTCCATGAATTCAAATTCTTTTCAAATACAAAACCCTTGAGCAAAGATGATATGACTTCTTTCATTTAAATTAAATGAAAGGGTATTTGAAAATAATTGGATTTCATTTGGAAATATTTCAATTCATAAACTTCATGCAACTCAATGATTTTCACGAGAGAAGATAAAATGACTTCTTCAAATTATATGAAATATGAGTTGGGGGTTTCAAAGAATTAAATTCAAAGTTCTTTTGAATTTATTTTCAATTTGGATTTATTTGAGTTTTATTCAAATTATTTTTCTCCAAAATCAAAATACATAGAAATTAGGGTAACATGATTCCCTACAATAGAAAATTGGAGAAAAATTTATTCGAAATCATTTTGGAATTTTTTTAAATGATTTTGTTGGATTCTATTAGACCAGCAGTACTCTTTGAATTATTAGAATTGGTGTGTATTTTATTTAATGCTAGAATAATGTTCATGTTGTAGAAAATCTTTTTCTGAAAATTTTGATATATTATATGCCTATATAATATTTTATTTATTTTGCTTTTATTATTTATTTGTCTGGAAAATAATGTTTAAAAAAATACTTCCCTCCGCCGAACTGGGCCGGCCCAACTCCTGCCAGGCCAAGGCCCAGCCCAACCGCGCGCCGCCTCTTGTTCCGCCTCGCCGCCGCCGTGTCCAAGTCGGGCACGCCGCCGCCTCCCTTGCCCCTGCCCCAAGCAGCATCGCCCCGGCCTTTAAAAGCCGAGGTCCGACCGCCCCGCCCGCTCCTCCTTCCTGCCACGCCGCCTCGCCTGCCGTCGCCGCCGCCGCACTTAGCCGCCGCCGCCTCCTTGCACTGCACGCCTCCGTCGCGCCTGGATCCGCCGCCTGCGCCGCCGTTGCCCGCCGCTGCGACCTCGCCGCCTCGCCGCACCTCTCCGCCGCCAGCGCCGCCGTCCCGCGCCACCGCCAACCATCGCCGGAGTTGCTGCTGCCCTCGATCGTCATTGTTCGGTTTTCCTACCTGAACCGCTAATCCGGTAAACCGCCAGGTCCGGTTTATTTTTTGGGGGTTTAGGCTTTTCTTTGGTTTTCCGGTTTAAAGCCCAGTTTTTCTTTTAATCTAGTTATTTAGTGAACGTTCACTGGTTAGGTATAGAAAACGAACATTCGCCTTTTAGTTTTTTTCCTTTTTCTGTTTTAATTTCGGCCAGGGACCTATTCGTGATAACTTTCTTCACAGATTAGTCCCTGTACTTCAATCTATCATTACTTTTTACCCGTTTACCCAAATCCAGCGAAACCAACGCTCACGTCTCCGTTATGATCTCCTCTATCCAGTAATCCAACTTAAACATGTTTTTGAAAAGTTTAAAATTTGAATTAGATCAGATTTGAATTCAAACTTCGTTTGATCATAACTTGAGTTTCGTAGCTCCGTTTCAGTTGATTCTTTTTGCAAATCGAAGCTCTTGACCTAAACATTCTAATAAGGCCAAATTCACATAATTTTGGTACTGTTAGAAATTGTTTTATGTTGCAAGAGTTATTTTCTTGGTTTTGATGTTTTCGAATCGTCTTCTTCGTTCTTTTTGATCTTTTGAGTGATTGCTTATGTGTGGTTACTATTGCTTGCTTACGATAGATTGACCGGAGTGTGACGAGTAGAGCTATCAAGAGTTTTGAGTGCGAATCATCTTCATCAACATTGCAGGCAAGTTCACACTTTGATCATACCTTTTCTACAACCCAGTTTTATTGCATTAGATCAATCCTCACACATTGCATGATTAGGATCTAATTAAATTGTGGGATGGGAAGTAGATGAGGTGGTACCTATTACCTGTTTATTATCAAACCTTTGGGAGTTACTTCTACATTTGCTTATTATGCCATGCTATGCTAGTAGACGTGGATTGGGTGAGTGATATCCATGACAGATGTGAGATTGATAATTAAGGGTTTATCTAAGGTGGCAACCTAACACACATCTGGGTGGATTGAGGCACCTGGGGATTCCAGGACTTGCCTGTTTTTATTTTGGACCGCCACCCAGGCTCAAAGGGATCATGAGATTATTCATACTAGAAACTTCCGTGTGCAGCCACAAGCCATTACGGGCTCTGGCATAGTTGAGTAAGACGTGCGAACTCTTACAGGGTAGACTAGCAGATGTAGGGGAAAGTAGGTGTACCGGTCTATCTGTCGAAAGGTGCTAGCGCTTCTAAAAGACTGTGTCTCGGTCATCCGTTTCTCAAACACCCTGTAGTGCGAGAAATCCAATGGAGGCGATCGAGTCTTGTGGGGAAAAGTGCGCAAACCTCTGCAGGGTGTATAAACTAATCATGATTAGTCGTGTCCCCGGTTATGGACATCTTGAGTATCTAGTTCTTGGATTATCCTGTTGATCTCATCACGTTACTTTAAATGAATATTGTTGGGTTTAATGATGATGCTTAATTGGGATTGAGAATGCTGTCAACCATTCTCAATGTTCAACAACCACCATGATAGTTAATTAAAATGTATTCCTTTGCGGTAGGGAAAAATTGGCTTTTCACAAAAACCTTATAACCATAGAGCTCTTCCACCAGTCAAATATGCATGTAGAGATAGCCTTTATTCATCATTCTCTATGGTGTGAATTTGCCAGTACATTCAATGTACTGACCCTCTGTGGCTGCAACGTCTCATGTTGCAGGATTATCTTACGACGAGTAAGTGATACGTTAGGGTTACGATTTTCTACACTCAACTTTGCCGTTGGTGTTGATGGGAAGCCACAACCTTGTTACTTCCGCTATTTTGGATTTGAGGTAATAGTATTTACGTTACTTTTACATGTGATTTACCTCTGTTATAAATCCTCGAGTACTGTGTGTGTCAGCATACCGATCCAGGGATGACACTTAAGCACAGAGACTTGACCCATTCGGGTCGGGTCGCTACAATACCACTTCAAGGTACTGTAATGAACTCATTATTTATTTATATTGGTGTTAAACCTACTGTATTCCAACTTCTCTATGGATTATAAACTATTTTACTAGCCATAGATTCATCAAAATAAGCAAACAACACACGAAAAACAGAGTCTGTCAAAACCAAAACAGTCTCTAGTAATCTGTAGCTAGCGCAAGATCTCGAACCCCAAAAATTCTAAAATAAATTTCTGGACGTGAGGAATTTACCTATTAATCATCTTCAAAAAGAATTAACTAAATAGAACTCTTCAAATAAAAATGACAGCAGTTCTCGTGAGCGCTAAAGTTTCTGTTTTTTACATCAAGTTCAACAAGACTTTCCCCAAGTCTTCCCAACGGTTCTACTTGGCACAAACACTAATTAAACACAAAAAACACAACCAAAACAGAGGCTAAATAATTTATCTATTACTAAGCAGGAGCAAAAATCAAGGAATAAAAATAAAATTGGGTTGCCTCCCAACAAGCGCTATCGTTTAACGTCCCTAGCTAGGCATAAAAGCGAGGATAGATCTAGGTATTGCCATCTTTGGTAGGCAATCCATAAGTGGCTCTCATGATAGTTTTAATAATCGCACCAACCGTTCTAAGGAAAGGTCTATCAAGAATAATAGGGCAAGAAGGATTGCAATCTATATCAAGAACAATGAAATCTATGGGCACATAATTCCTATTTGCAACAATAAGAACATCATTAGTCCTTCTCATAGGTTTCTTAATAGTGGAATCCGCAAGATGCAAGTTTAGAGAGCAATCATCAAAGTTACGGAAATCTAGCAAATCACACAAAGTCTTGGGAATAGTAGAGACACTAGCACCCAAATCACACAACGCATAAAACTCATAATCTTTAATTTTAATTTTAATAGTTGGTTCCCACTCATCATAGAGTTTTCTAGGGATAGAAACTTTCAACTCAAGTTTTTCTTCATAACATTGTATCAAGGCATCAACAATATGTTCGGTGAAGGCTTTATTTTGACTATAAGCATGTGGAGAATTTATCACGGATTACAACAAGGAAATGCAATCAATTAAAGAGCAACTTTCATAATTAAATTCCTTGAAATCCAATATAGTGGGTTTAGCAACATCTAGATTTTTATTTCTTTCAATCCCACTTTCATCAATTTCATCATTAAGATCTAAATACTCTGAATTTTTAGCACACCTTCTAGGTAAAGGAAGATCATATTCAGTTTCATCAAGATTCATATTGCAAAATAAAGATTTAATAGGGAACACATCAATAATTTTTAGATCTTCATCTTGATTTTCATAGGTATTGGAAGAACATGCTTTAATAAAGGCACCTTTGGAAGCACGCATCCTAGCGGTTCTTTCCTTGCACTCATCAATGGAAATTCTCATGGCTTTGAGAGACTCATTAATATCATGCTTAGGAGGAATAGATATAAGCTTTAAAGAATCAACCTCAAGAGAAATTCTATCAACATTTCTAGCCAAATCATCAACTTTAAGCAATTTCTCCTCAAGCAAAGTATTAAAATTCTTTTGTGAATTCATAAACTCTTTAACACTATTCTCAAATTCAGAGGGCATCTTATTATAATTTCCATAAGAGTTGTTGTAGGAATTCCCATAATTATTAGAAGGATTACTAGGATATGGCCTAGGATTAAAATTCCCTCTATAAGCGTTGTTACCAAAATTATTCCTACCAACAAAATTCAGATCCATAGATTCATTGTTATTCTCAATCAAAGTAGACAAAGGCATATCATTAGGATCAGAAGAAACACTCTTAGTAGCAAATAATTTCATAAGTTCATCCATCTTTCCACTCAACAAATTAATTTCTTCTATCGCATGCACTTTTTATTAGAAGATCTTTCATTATGCCATTGAGAATAATTAACCATAATATTATCTAGGAGTTTAGTAGCATCTCCTAAAGTGATTTCCATAAAAGTGCCTCCCGCGGCCGAATCTAAAAGATTTCTAGAAGCAAAATTCAATCCGGCATAAAAAATTTGTATGATCATCCACAAATTCAAACCATGAGTAGGGCAATTACGTATCATTAATTTCATTCTCTCCCAAGCTTGTGCAACATGTTCATGATAAAGTTGTTTAAAGTTCATAATATCGTTTCTAAGAGAGATGATTTTAGCGGGAGGAAAATACTTAGAGATAAAAGCATCTTTGCACTTGTTCCATGAATCAATACTATTCTTAGGCAAAGACGAAAACCAAGCTTTAGCACGATCTCTAAGTGAAAAAGGAAATAGCTTCAATTTAACGACATCATTATTGACATATTTTTTCTTTTGCATATCACATAAATCAACGAAGCTATTCAGATGAGTAGCGGCATCTTCACTAGGAAGGCCGGCGAATTGATCTTTCATAACAAGATTCAACAAAGCAGTATTGATTTCACAAGATTCAGCATCGGTAAGAGGAGCAATCAGAGTGCTAAGGAAATCATTATTATTGGTATTGGTGAAGTCACACAATTTGGTAGTATCTTGAGCCATCGCGACAAACAAGCAATCTAACCCACGAGCAAACAAAAGGCAAACGGGCAAAAAGAGGCAAATAGAGAGGGAGGATAGAGAGAGAGAGGGCAAATAAAACGGCGAGGGTGAATTGGGGGGAGAGGAAAACGAGAGGCAAATGGCAAATAATGTAATGCGAGAGATAGGATTGTGATGGGTACTTGGTATGCTGACTTTTTGCATAGACTCCCTGGCAACGGCGCCAGAAATCCTTCTTGCTACGTCTTGAGCTTGCGTTGGTTTTCCCCGAAGAGGAATGGATGATGCAGCAGAGTAGCGTAAGTATTTCCCTCAGTTTTTGAGAACCAAGGTGTCAATCCAGTAGGATCCCACGCTCAAGTCCCTTGTACCTGCACAAAGCGATAGCTACTCGCAACCAATGCGATTAGGGGTTGTCAATCCCTTCACGGTCACTTACGAGAGTGAGATCTGATAGATATAATATTTTTGGTATTTTTGGTATAAAGATGCAAAGTAAAAAGTAAAAGCAAAGTAAAAAGCAAAGCAAGATTAAAGTGATGGAGATTGATATGATGGAATAGACCCGGGGGCCATAGGTTTCACTAGTGGCTTCTCTCAAGAGCATAAGTATTCTACGGTGGGTGAACAAATTACTGTTGAGCAATTGACAGAATTGAGCATAGTTATGAGAATATCTAGGCATGATCATGTATATAGACATCACGTCCGTGACAAGTAGATCGAGCCAATTCTGCATCTACTACTATTACTCCACTCATCGACCGCTATCCAGCATGCATCTAGAGTATTAAGTTAAAAATAGAGTAACACCTTAAGCAAGATGACATGATGTAGAGATATAAATTCATGCAATATGAAATAAACCCCATCTTGTTATCCTCAATGGCAATGATACAATACGTGCCTTGCTGCCCCTTCTGTCACTTGTAAGGACACCGCAAGATTGAACCCAAAGCTAAGCACTTCTCCCATGGCAAGAACTACCAATCTAGTTGGCCAAACCAAACGGATAATTCAAAGAGACTTGCAAAGATAACCAATCATACATAAAATAATTCAGAGAAGATTCAAATATTATTCATATATAGACTTGATCATAAACCCACAATTCATCGGTCTCAACAAACACACCGCAAAAAGAAGATTACATCGAATAGATCTCCACAAGAGAGGGTGGGGACTTTGTATTGAGATTCAAAGAGAGAGAAGAAGCCATCTAGCTACTAACTATGGACCCAAAGGTCTGAGGTAAACTACTCACACTTCATCGGAGGGGCTAGGATGATGTAGAAGCCCTCCGTGATGACAGCCCTCTTCCGGCGGAGCTCCGGAACAGGCCCCAAGATGGGATCTCATGGATACAGAAAGTTGCGGCGGTGGAATTAGTTTTTTGGCTCCTGTTCTAATCGTTTGGGGGTACGTGGGTATATATAGGAGGAAGAAGTACGCCGGAGGAGCAACGAGGGGCCCACGAGGCAGGGGCGCGCCCTAGGCGGGGGCGCCCCCCACCCTCGTGACCGCCTCTTTTGTTCCTTGGAGCAGGGTCCAAGTCTCCTGGATCACGTTCAATGAGAAAATCACGTTCCCGAAAATTTTATTCCGTTTGGACTCCGTTTGATATTTCGTTTCTTCGAAACACTGAAATAGGCAAAAAAACAGCAATTCTGGGCTGGGCCTCTGGTTAATAGGTTAGTCCCAAAAATAATATAAAAGTGGAAAATAAAGCCCAATATAGTCCAAAACAGTAGATAATATAGCATGGAGCAATCAAAAATTATAGATACATTGGAGACGTATCATGGCCCACTAGTACCTGAGTAAGTACTACGGGCCTTTGACTGGGCCGGCCTTTTTAACCTATATGGGCCTTTGTTGGGTCGTGCCACGTGTCGATGTATCATAGGCGCCTCATGTCCAATGAATGGATGACATCTGTCCCAACGGTGAGCCAACACGTGTTTCCTTCGGCCAATGACAATTTTACACGTGGAAAATCCTCATTGGTCGGGGTTGTTAATGGGTTGTCGGATCCAAAACCGGACCCGATAGCTTAATGGCGACCCGTTACGGTGGATGCCATGTGTCGGTCACCCTTGACGAAAGCACTTCCATGACGCGTGATTTATTGTCATGGAAGTGGACACTTCCGTGATGATAATTTTGGTAATGTCATCGAACACTTCTACGACAGCACATGTATGGCTATCTTGATTCTGTCATAAAATCATCATGGATGTACATGCATGACAGAAAACGTGACCTACTGTGACAAACACGTATCATCACAGAAGTGTCTTTTTTTGTAGTGTCCATATTGGAAACTAAGGGATATTAAGGCCTCCTTTTAATAGAGAACCGGAACAAAGCATTAACACATAGTGAATACATGAACTCCTCAAACTACGGTCATCACCGGGAGTGGTCCCGGCTATTGTCACTCCGGGCTTGCCGGATCATAACACGTAGTAGGTGACTATAACTTACAAGATCGGATCTAAAACATGGATATAATGGTGATAACATAAACGGTTCAGATCTGAATCATGACACCCGGCCCCAAAGTGATAAGCATTAAGCATGGCAAAGTCATAGCAACATCAATCTAAGAACATAGTGGATACTAGCGATCAAGCCCTAACAAAACTAACTCGATTATATGATGAATCTCATCCAACTCCTCACCGACCAGCGAGCCTACGAAGGAATTACTCACTCCCGGGGGAGAGCATCATAGAATTGGCGATGGAGAAGGGTTGGTGATGACGAAAAACGAATTTCCCCCTCTCCGGAGCCCCAAACAGACTCCAGATCTGGCCTCCCGATGAAGAACAAGAGGTGGCGGCGGCTCCATCTCGTGGATCGCGATAATTCTTTCTTGCTGATTTTTTTTGGAAAATAGGATTTTTATAGCATCGGTTTCAGGGTCTGCGAGGCCACCAGGTGGGGACAACCCACCTGGGTGCGCGAGGATAGGGGCGCGCGCCCTCGTGGGTTGTGCCCACCCAGGTGCCCCTATCCGGTGGATCTTGGCTCCAGAAATTCTTATTTATTGTATAAAAAATCCTTGCAAAGTTTCGTTCCATTCCGAGAACTTTTATTTCTGCACAAAAACAACACCATGGTAGTTCTGCTGAAAACAGCGTCAATCCGGGGTTAGTTTCATTCAAATCATGCAAATTAGAGTCCAAAACAAGAGGAAAAGCATTAGGAAAAGTAGATATGTTGGAGACGTATCAAGGAGTTGATACGTCCATTTTGCATCATATTTTCCTACTATTATTTATAATGTTTTTGTGCATAATAATGCTTTATGGAGTAATTCTAATGCCTTTTCTCTTATAATATGCAAGGTTCACACAAAGAGGGAGAATGCCGGCAACTGGAATTCTGGACCTGAAAAAGCTACGTCAGAGTTACCTATTCTGCACATCTCCAAATGAGCTGAAACTTCACGGAAATTTTTTATGGAATATTTAAGAATTATTGGAGCAAATAACTACCAGATGGGGCCCATGTTGGGGAACGTAGTAATTTCAAAAAAATTCCTACGCACACGCAAGATCATGGTGATGCATAGCAACGAGAGGGGAGAGTGTCGTCCACGTACCCTCGTAGACCGTTAAGCGGAAGCGTTATAACAACGCGGTTGATGTAGTCGTACATCTTCACGATCGACCGATCCTTAGCACCGAACATATGGCACCTCCGCATTCAGCACACGTTCAGCTCGGTGACGTCCCGCGAACTCACGATCCAGTAGAGCTCCGGGAAGAGTTTTGTCAGCACGACAGCGTGGTGACGATGTTGATGAAGGTACCAACGCAGGGCTTCGCCTAAGCACCGCTACGATATAACCGAGGTGGATTATGGTGGAGGGGGGCACCGCACACGGCTAAGAGATCAACAGATCAATTGTTGTGTCTATGGGGTGCCCCCTGCCCCCGTATATAAAGGAGCTAGGGAGGAGGCGGCTGGCCAAGGAGGAGGGCGCGCCAAGGGGGGAGTCCTACTCCCACCGGGAGTAGGACTCCCTCTTTTCCTAGTTGGAGTAGGAGAGGAGAAGGAAGGGAGAGAGGAAGAGAAGGAAAGGGGGGCGCCACCCCCCTCTCCTTGTCCAATTCGGACTAGAGGAGGAGGGGGCGCGCGGCTGCCCTTGGCCGCCCCTCCTCTTCTCCCACTAAGGCCAATTAGGCCCAATATACTCCCCGGGGGGTTCCGATAATCCCCCGGTACTCCGATAAATGTCCGAAACCTCCCGAAACACTTCCGGTGTCTGAACATAGTCATCCAATTTATCGATCTTTACGTATCGACCATTTCGAGACTCCTCGTCATGTCCATGATCATATACGAGACTCCGAACTACCTTCGGTACAGCAAAACACAAAAACTCATAATACCGATCGTCATAGAACTTTAAGTGTGCGGACCCTACGGGTTTGAGAACTATGCAGACATGACCGAGACACGTCTCTGGTCAATAACCAATAGCGGAACATGTATGCTCATATTGGTTCCAACATATTCTACGAAGATCTTTATCGGTCAAACCGCATAACAATATACGTTGTTCCCTTTGTCATCAGTATGTTACTTGCCCGAGATTCGATCATCGGTATCTCAATACCTAGTTCAATCTCGTTACCAGCAAGTCTCTTTACTCGTTACGTAATGCAACATCCTTCAACTAACTCATTAGTCACATTGCCTGCAAGGCTTATAGTGATGTGCATTACCGAGAGGGCCCAGAGATACCTCTCCGACAATCAAAGTGACAAATACTAATCTTGATCTATGCCAACTCAACAAGTACCATCTGATACACCTGTAGAGCACCTTTATAATCACCAAGTTATGTTGTGACGTTTGGTAGCACACAAAGTGTTCCTCCGGTAATCGGGAGTTGCATAATCTCATAGTCATAGGAACATGTATAAGTCACGAAGAAAGCAATAGCAGTAAACTAAAACGATCAAGTGCTAAGCTAACGGAAAGGGTCAAGTCAATCACATCATTCTCCTAATGATGTGATCCAATTGATCAAATGACAACTCATTTCTATGGCCAGGAAACTCAACCATCTTTGATCAACGAGCTAGTCAAGTAGAGGCATACTAGTGACACTATGTTTGTCTATGTATTCACACATGTATTATGTTTCCGGTTAATACAAATCTAACATGAATAATAAACATTTATCATGATATGAGGAAATAAATAATAACTTTATTATTGCCTCTAGGGCATATTTCCTTCACCCACCAGGTGGGCACAACCCACCTGGGCGCGCCAGGACCCCCAGGCACGCCCTGGTGGGTTGTGCCCTCCTCGGCCCACCTCCGGTGCCCATCTTCTGGTATATAAGTCATTTTGACCTAGAAAAATAAGGAGAGGATTTTCGGGATGAAGCGCCGCCGTCTCAAGGTGGAACATGGGTAGGAGCACTTTTGCCCTCTGGCAGAGCGATTCCGTCGGGGGATTTCCCTCCCAGAGGGGGAAATCATCGTCATCATCATCACCAACAACTCTCCCATCTCGGGGAGGGCAATCTCCATCAACATATTCAACAACACCAACTCCTCTCAAACCCTAGTTCATTTCTTGTGTTTAATCTTTGTACCAGAACCTTAGATTGGTGCTTGTGGGTGACTAGTAGTGTTGATTACATCTTGTAGTTGATTACTATATGGTTTATTTGGTGGAATATTATATGTTCAGATCCATTATGCTATTTAATACCCCTTTGATCATGAGCATGACTATCATTTGTGAGTAGTTACTTTCGTTATTGAGGTCACGGGAGAAATCTTGTTGCAAGTAATCATGTGAACTTGGTATGTGTTTGATATTTTGATGATATGTATGTTGTGATTCCCTTAGTGGTGTCATGTGAACGTCGACTACATGCCACTTCATCTTATTAGGGCCTAAGGGAATGCATTGTGGATTAGTTATTAGCTGATGTGTTGCTAGAGTGACAGAAGCTTAAACCCTAGTTTATGCGCTACTTCGTAAGGGACTGATTTGGACCCCAAAAGTTTAATGCTATGGTTAGGATTTATCCTTAATACTTTTCTAGTAGTTGCGGATGCTTGTGAGGGAGTTAATTATAAGTAGGAGGTTTGTTCAAGTAAGAATAACACCTAAGCACCAGTCCACCCACATATCAGATTATCAAAGTAGCGAACACAAATCAAACCAACATGATGAAAGCAACTAGATGAAATTCTCATGTACCCTCAAGAACACTTTGCTTATCATAAGAGACCGTTTTGACATGTCCTTTGCCTCAAAAGGATTGGGCTACCTTACTTCACTTTATTTATCGTTACTGTTACTTGCTCGTTACAAACTATCTTGCTATCAAACTACTCGTTACTTATAATTCCAGTGCTTGCAGAGAATTTCTTACTGAAAACCACTTGTCATTTCCTTCTGCTCCTCCTTGGGTTCGACACTCTTACTTATCGAAAGGACTAGGATTGATCCCCTATACTTTTGGGTCATCAGCGACACCAACGAGGAGGGGGAGGAGGACAGCATCGAGTCCGTGCCCTGCCGCGATGACCACGAAGCCGGCACATCAGCGGGCGCCGCTAGCAGCAAGGAAGAGTAGTGCACGGTAGGTCGTCGCCTCTTTGGTCCCAGGAAGGCCACCGCTCATCCCTTCCCGTCGACGCCAAGCTTGGTGGGTTGAGCATCGTCGACCGATTATTTTCTTGGCGGCAATGTGGAGGCCGGCAACTTCAGTTCCCGGGGCTCTGGAGGCGAAGGTTACGGAGCTGGAGAGTGCTGAGGTGGAGCTGGAGAAGGAGAAGCTTATGTTCTTTGGGTTCATGGCCGGACACGGTGATCGGGCGATGATGATCATTTAGATTAGGTATTAATTATACCTTCAGAGCTAAACTAGCACCGTAATTGATGTAAATGTAATGAAATCCGTCATGTTTATATGAAATCCAGACCCGGACGTGTTTATATGAAATCCGGACATGTTTTAACGATTTTCGTTCAGTTGGTTCAAACTGTTGTTAAAATGTACTGCCACATTGAATGATGGTCTCCCGCATCCATGTCCATGAACTGATCCCCTAATCTCCCTATCCGTGAACGGATGCGGAAGAAAATTTATGGGTTCCCGTTGAAGATTCCTTGAAGGCTTCTTCCACGAGCCATACACGCCGACCACATTCTAAGTTTACCGGAGATCTAGCCAAAAGGTGAGCCTTGCCATTTAATACACGCCCTTCATGAACAAATTAAAGCTCACCTCCTCAAACATGCTCCCGCGCCTTGATATCTCATGCAGGACTGGATTGTAATTGCATCGGTTGCCAATATTCATATCATGCACCACACTCTGAGTATCCGATGCCGCACGCAACTTCTGTATATGTAAGTCAGGGAAGAGTTGTATGGCATCTCATATTTATGTGAGATCATGAGATTAACCCAAAAATTATATTTAGATATTAAAAAAACTGAAATTATTTGACAACATTCATGTGGGGTATGTCTACAACTTAAAAAAGAAAATCAGCTCAAAACTCGATGTACATTTAAAGATTAAAAAACAATTTAGAATATGAATAGTAGCAACTTTGGGTGAATAGTACTTTGACACTATTTACATACTCCCTCCGTCCCAAAATAAGTGTCTCAAACTTAGTACAACTCCCCACGTCCCAAAATAAGTGTCTCAACTCGACACATAAAAGTACATTCAAAGAAGAATCAAAATTATTTAATAATTGGAATTCTTTTTTCATAGGTCAATTCATATTATTCCAAAATCTTATTGTTTGTTTGTTGCCCAAAAAACCCTTTGATTTTGGATGCTCATTACCGCTCGGAAATTATCTTGATTTTACCAAAGAATAAGATTGTACTATGGAAATACAAGTCTTTTCTTCCAAATATTTTTACGAATACGCTTTTTTGACATTGAAGTACGTTCTTCTGAAACTGCCATAGAAAAAGGAAATTACCTTTTTCTAGTTGTATGTGAAAGACATCTATTGCTACAAATCAATCCTTCTTTCTTCTTTTATTAATATCTATACTTAGATACTGAAAAGACTAGTAGAATGCACGTGCGTTGCCACGGGCAATGGATATATTTTTGGCTGTTTACATATATAAATATTTCAGTGGTTCGACACCTGTCGTGTACTTGCAATTCTTATACACATCAACTCATATTGTCGAACTTTTTTACAACACCATATCCGCACCCAGCCGCTACTTTCACAGTGGGTACATTGCTACTTAGTAAACAAATAAATAATAGTCATTTTAATCTAGAACATACAGTAAATTTATTGTTAATGATGGGGAATTGACTTGTTTTTTGCTTGATTGGTGGCATGGGGCCACCATTTTATGTTCTTTCTCCCCCCTTCTTATTTCTCTCTGGCAATCCTGAGATAACTATTTATCACCTTGTTGACCATCTCGGATTCCCCGTCGTTCTGTGGATGGAATGTCGTACTCAGGCGCAATTTTACGCCCGCCATCTGAAAAAGATCGCGCCAGACATGGCCACTGAACACCGGGTAGCGGTCGCTGAAGATCGACGAGGGAAACCATGGAAGCGGACGATGTCGTTGAAGAAAGCACGCGAGACGGAGGTGGCGGTGTAGGGGTGGCCGAGCGCGATGAAGTGCGCGTACTTGGAGAAGCGGTCGACCACCGTGAGAATGACGGACTTGCCGCCCACCTTGGGAAGGCCCTCGATAAAATTCATGGAGATGTCAGCCCAGACCTGAGAGGGCACCTCGAGGGGCTGTAGCAGTCCCGTCGGCTATAGTGTCTCTGTCTTGTTGCGCTGGCACGTCACGCAAGATCGCACCCAGTCTTCGACCAGCACACGGTCACCGGGGATGAAGAAATCTGCTCAAAGGTGGTGGAGGGTCTTCTGCACACCATCGTGGTGCCGTGATCCGGCACGAAGAGACGCTGCCCGTGCAGGAGTAAGCCGTTGTCCAGGCGCCATGGCTCCGGCAACTCGCCCATGTCGACGCACTGCGCGTGTAGCCATACGCAATATAAAAAGACCCAGAGGTCGGGTGCGCCTCATCAGCGTGGAGCAGCGAGGACGACGGAGCCGAGTAGGCGGGCATCATAGTGCCGTTGTGGAACAGGGGCCCGTCGACGCCGTCGTAGGGGCCGGCGGAACCCGAGGGCCCGCCGTACTGCATGGCGGGGTGCGGCGCCGCCGTCGGTGGCACATGCGGTTAGCCCGAGGCCATCATGTAGACCGGCCCAACGGACCCGAGGAGCCAGGCCGGCAACGCTGATGGCGATGGGGGGAACCAGACCTGGTGGATGGGCACCCCCTGCGCCGTCGTCGGGATGCCCTGGGACAAGGTTGCCGGTGGCGGCAGCACCATGGTGGGGGCGAAGGAGGTCACCGGTGGCGACAACTACCATGGTTGCTGCTACGATGCCATGGTGATGGCGAAGGGAGCTGGCGGCTGCTGGGCATAGGGTCCCGAGAGGAAGGTGCAGATGCCCGGAACTGCCTGACTGAGCTCCCGGAGCACAGCCATCATCTTCTCTAGGGTGAAGACGATGGGGGCGGAAATCGGTGGCGTCCAGGTGGCGGAGGAGACAGGCCCTGATAAGGATGGCGCGCCCGCCATGGTGGTCATCGGCGACGTGGTGGTTACCGGCAGTGGAAGGATGGCAGTGGGCAGAGGGGTGGATATGATCGAACCCGAGACTGCTGATATCAAATTGATAGGAACCGAGTCCCTACCAGGGCGTGATCTCAGGTTATAGGGTGGAAGGAGGGTTGACGAGGTGACTGGCGTGGCAAACGACGCTGGGGCACCGTGATCGCGCGGGAAGGAGGAGGCGCAAGGGCGGCTAGGGTTTCAGGGGTCCCGGCTCCTGATGGGGGCCGAGCAATCAAGATTGATTATTGCTTATCCTCAAAACGGATCCTTACATGTGTTTATATAATCTTCCTATGTGCTAATAAAAATAACGATAAATTGGGCCAAGCCCCTAACTGCCTGCGCCATTGAGCCTCCTACGGCTATAATGTACACCAGTCATAACAGTCCTACTATCGGCTTCAGAGCCGCGACACTGGCCATGACCTCCAAGAGGAGGAGCACAAGTCCGGCTCCGAGGCCTTGTGGCAATAGCCGCCAGACAACTGGTGTCGAGAAGCAATGGTAGCACTGGAGGACGAGGTTACATCGATGCGATTGTCGATGTCCAGTGGTTTGTGTTCAAGTGGGCCAATGGTGCCTATGCCGCCGCTGTCTAATGAGTTACTGATCGCAGACAACCAGTCTAAAATGTTGAAAATGTAGGAAGCGTCCAACCAAGTCACTGCTATTAGCTGAATTTAGTATGGAATGAAAAATTGAGATCACTAAATATTGTTGTTATGACCGGATCTTATGACTGAATAGGAATTGCAGTTGCTACTTGTACATGTGTAGAAACAGATGTAATGGAAAAAAGTTTCGTTTGCTTGAATGTTATAACTAAACGAGTGTTCCAGTAAGCTTTGTGCAAGTGCAGAATTGGACAAAAGTACATATGCATAATTGTGAACTAAACTGAATGTCAATTGTTGCTCCTAACTGAACTGAACTAAATGGCACCCAAAACTGAACTTGAGCTAAAACAGATGACAACTATTGTTGGCACCCAGAACTGATTGTGAACTGAACTAAATGTCCACTATTGCCCATAATTGAACTAATACCCATAACTGAACTAAATCGTAACTATTGCCATAACTGAACTGAGTGCCAAAATTATCTAGAATTGTACATGATTGATAGACTGATAAGCTACTTGCCTACTTTATTATATACAATCGTACTCGGCGCCGAGCAATTAATTTTTATGTTTAGAAAAATATCAAGAGACCTGAGCAAAACATAGTTCTTAAATATGACATGTGTATTATATATCCCTAATTCCCTGAACAATTGTAAACAATTTTGTATGCAATATCATATATTTTTAAAAGCGGACTAATCTTCCACAAACTCAGATCAGGTACCAAAATTGTGAATATCATATTAACTCACTAGTGTTTAATCCCAAAAAATCTAGGCGTGTACTTGTCCAAAAATCACATAAGATATTATTACAAGGGGTACTGAAATCTTGTGTCCTCCAAAAAAGTACAAAAATATTACAACAAATCATCATATATGATACAACAACAACAATAACAAAGCCTTTAGTCCCAAACAAGTTGATGCTAAAGTTAGAGGGTAATTAGGAACCGAGATGCTAAAACTAGAATGACTAACCATGATTCGGTTGATGCTAAAGTAACTTGGACTACAAAAGCAATTTGTACTATGCCAGCTTGAAACGCGAACATAACACACTACACATAGATTGAAAGAACCAGACCACTTACATCAAGGAATTTTAACATTCATGGCATGATGGAAAATCGAGGTGAAGTACACCTGGGCATCGAGGCCATTTGCATCCAAGGAGGTTCTTCACGGATGTATGCAATTGGATGTGTTCTACAATCGCTGGATTTTGCAAACTTTCTGCCCATCTTATGTAGAGAAGCTCTTCCGAGATTCAGGTCGGTGCCACGCCTCACCAAGTGGAAGATGCCGATCACCAACGCTGGATCAGTCGAGTGGAGACGCGAGAGAATGCGGTCCTACTGAGCGTTAGCCCTCCAACGCCAACAGCTACACCACCAGGGCGAGGAGGCACTTACGCAGGCAGATGAATGGTGCCACAACCTCCAGCTGACCTTGAATGGCGCAGGAGAGTCGACGGCAGCCCAGAACTAGAGGGAAGGTGGCGGCTTATGGGATGTTGCGGCTGTCGTAGCGCCGTTGGAGAGCTTGGGGCGGCAGCGGCGCAAGGGAATCGGGCGGGAGTGAAGAGAAGGATCGGTGAGTTATGGTGGGAGGCGGCACTCCTGCGCATCATGTCATACAATCAAATCAGATCGCGATATGATTTTGTAGGACGGGGAAAAGGCTAAGGTGTCATGCAATCAAATCATATCGAAACTTGCCTTCCGTAAACCAGGCAGAACAGAAAAAGGGGGATGGACGAGACGAACGAACAATACTATGACCTACCATCACGACCACAAACTCCTCCTTTAGGAGTAGAGATAATTGAGGGAGTCCTGGATTAGGGGGTCCTCGGACAGACTATATACTTTGGCCGGACTGTTGGACTATGAAGATACAAGATTGAAGACTTCGTCCCGTGTCTAGGTGGGACTCTCCTTTGCGTGGAAGGCAAGCTTGGCAATTCGGATATGTAGATATCCTCCCTTGTAACCAACTCTATGTAACCCTAGCCCCCTCCGGTGTCTATATAAGCCGGAGGGTTTAGTCGGTAGGACAACAACAATCAAAATCATAGGCTAGCTTCTAGGGTTTAGCCTCTACGATCTCGTGGTAGATCAACTCTTGTAATACTCGTATCATCAAGATCAATCAAGCAGGACGTAGGGTATTACCTCCATCGAGAGGGCCCGAACCTGGGTAAACATTGTGTCCCCTGCCTCCTGTTACCATCCGCCTTAGACGCACAGTTCGGGACCCCCTACCCGAGATCCGCCGGTTTTGACACCGACATTGGTGCTTTCATTGAGAGTTTCACTGTGTCGTCACGATAAGGCTGGATGGCTCGTCTTGTTGTCAAGGACAACATCACCTCGAGGGGAGCCCTGGCTATAGGCCAAACTCTTCGACTAGGCGGCTTCATCATGACCGCCCCTCCGGCCGTCGCACCGATGATGACTTCTCATGTCATCAAAAACAGCCTCCACGTCGGCTCGGGATTCGCCGAGAAGATGGATCCAATAGAGCTCTCTTCTCTGAACGGGCTCTTGGATCGCATCGCCGCCCTAGGAGTCGCAATGGACTATGATCGGATCGGGCTTAAACCCGACCAAAGGGAGATTAACTCTCCGCCAGTCACCCATTAGATAGCGGTGGTGGAGGAGCTGTGTAGCAATTCTTCCTCTATTTTGAGGACAAACTATGTCCGGATTACCGAGCTCTCCGAGCCGGATACCCGTCCACGGGAGGACATGGCCCAAGCTCCGAACTTAGAATCAGACAGCGGGACAGAACTATTGGGCAACATCCCGGAGTTCGAACTGCCAAGCTCGGAAACTCCTTCGCCCCTGGGTCTCAGATCGGGTCAGGGTTTGGACCAAAATCTACCAACCCACCCAGACTCAAGCAATCTTTCCCACATTAGACAAGAGCCCCAAGAGACAATACATCACTATTGGGCCAGATTCCTCCTTGTAATGAGCAAGGTCAGGGACTGTCGTGAGGAAGACACAATTTCATTCTTTTTGCAAAAATTGCACGGACAAGGGAATCCTTAATGCCATAAGTCGCCGTGACATAGCATACTTTGCTGACTTGGCGGACATAGTACGGAAGTACGGTGCGATGGGAAGCGTCTGGAAAACCCAAACAAAATTCTGGGACCCTCCGGCTCTCACTAAACCCCCCGTCCGAACTAAAAGGGTGTACTCTCGTAAGTCACCCGATCCAATTACAAAGAAGCCAAAGCCCACTACAGGGCATGGAACTGTATTGAAGGGATGGCTCAATGGGCCATGCAAAATTCACAGTACAACGGATACCATGCCAACACACAGCCTTAGAGCATGTTGGATACTCCAGCAGGTGCCAGGAGCGGCGAGGATATCCTCACCAACAATACAACAGAGCACCATCCCGTGAAAAATAACAATACATTATTGACAGTCTTCGAGATCTTCCCCTCAAATAATTGAAGGAAATATGCCCTAGAGGCAATAATAAAGTTATTATTTATTTCCTTATTTCATGATAAATGTTTATTATTCATGCTAGAATTGTATTAACCGGAAACATAATACATGTGTGAATACATAGACAAACAAAGTGTCACTAGTATGCCTCTACTTGACTAGCTCGTTAATCAAAGATGGTTATGTTTCCTAACCATGAACAATGAGTTGTTATTTGATTAACGAGGTCACATCATTAGTTGAATGATCTGATTGACATGACCCATTTCATTAGCTTAGCACCCGATCGTTTAGTATGTTGCTATTGCTTTTCTTCATGACTTATACATGTTCCTATAACTATGAGATTATGCAACTCCCGTTTGCCGGAGGAACACTTTGGGTGCTACCAAACGTCACAACGTAACTGGGTGATTATAAAGGAGCATTACAGGTGTCTCCAAAGGTAGATGTTGGGTTGGCGTATTTCGAGATTAGGATTTGTCACTCCGATTGTCGGAGAGGTATCTCTGGGCCCTCTCGGTAATGCACATCACATAAGCCTTGCAAGCACTGCAACTAAGATGTTAGTTGTGAGATGATGTATTACAGAACGAGTAAAGAGACTTGCCGGTAATGAGATTGAACTAGGTATTGGATACCGACGATCGAATCTCGGGCAAGTAACATACCGATGACAAAGGGAACAACGTATGTTGTTATGCGGTCTGACCGATAAAGATCTTCGTAGAATATGTAGGAACCAATATGGGCATCCAGGTCCCGCTATTGGTTATTGACCGGAGACGTGTCTCGGTCATGTCTACATTGTTCTCGAACCGTAGGGTCCGCACGCTTAAGGTTTCGATGACGGTTATATTATGAGTTTGTGTATTTTGATGTACCGAAGGAGTTCGGAGTCCCGGATGTGATCACGGACATGACGAGGAGTCTCGAAATGGTCGAGACATAAAGATTGATATATTGGACGGCTATATTCGGACACCGGAAAGGTTCCGGAAGTTTCCGGAGAAAACCGGAGTGCCGGAGGGGTTACCGGAAACCCCCGGGGAAGTTATGGGCCTTAGTGGGCCAAGAGGGGAGAGAGAGGGCCGGCCGCACCAGGTGGTGGCGCCCCCCCCCCCCAAGGGAGTCCGAATAGGACAAGGAGGGGGGGGCGCGGCCCCCCCTTTCCCTCTCCCTCTCCCTCTCCTTCCTTCCCCCTTCCTCCTTCCTAGTTGGACTAGGAAAGGGGAGTCCTACTCCCACTAGGAGGAGGACTCCCCCCTCCCTTGGCGCACCTCCTAGGGCCGGCCGGCCTCCCCCTTGCTCCTTTATATACGGGGGCAGGGGGCACCCTAGAACACACAAGTTGATCCTTGAGATCGTTCCTTAGCCGTGTGCGGTGCCCCCCTCCACCATAATCCACCTCGGTCATATCGTAGCGGTGCTTAGGCGAAGCCCTGCGTCGGTAGAACATCAAGATCGTCACCACGCCGTCGTGCTGACGGAACTCTCCCTCCCCGAATCTCTACTGGATTGGAGCCCGAGGAGCGTCACCGAGCTGTACGTGTGTCAAGAACTCGGAGGCGCCGGAGTAACGGCGCTGGGATCGGTTGGATCGCGAGGAGAACATACGACTACTTCCTCTACGTTGTGATCGCTTCCGCTTCGATCTACGAGGGTACGTAGACAACACTCTCCCCTCTCGTTGCTATGCATCACCATGATCTTGCGTGTGCGTAGGAATTTTTTTGAAATTACTACGTTCCCCAACAGTGGCATCCGAGCCTAGGTTATTTATGTTGATGTTATATGCACGAGTAGAACACAAGTGAGTTGTGGACGATACAAGTCATACTGCCTACCAGCATGTCATACTTTGGTTCGGCGGTATTGTTAGACGAGACAACCCGGACCAACCTTACGCGTACGCTTACGCGAGACCGGTTCCCTCGACGTGCTTTGCACAGAGATGGCTTGCGGGCGACTGCCTCTCCAACTTTAGTTGAACCAAGTATGGCTACGCCCGGTCCTTGCGAAGGTTAAAACGGAGTCTATTTGACAAACTATCGTTGTGGTTTTGATGCGTAGGTGAGATTGGTTCTTACTTAAGCCCGTAGTAGCCACGTAAAACATGCAACAACAAAGTAGAGGACGTCTAACTTGTTTTTGCAGGGCATGTTGTGATGTGATATGGTCAAGGCATGATGCTGAATTTTATTGTATGAGATGATCATGTTTTGTAACCGAGTTATCGGCAACTGGCAGGAGCCATATGGTTGTCGCTTTATTGTATGCAATGCAATCGCGATGTAATGCTTTACTTTATTACTAAACGGTAGTGATAGTCGTGGAAGCATAAGATTGGCGAGACGACAACGATGCTACGATGGAGATCAAGGTGTCGCGCCGGTGACGATGGTGATCATGACGGTGCTTCGGAGATGGAGATCACAAGCACAAGATGATGATGGCCATATCATATCACTTATATTGATTGCATGTGATGTTTATTTTTTATGCATCTTATCTTGCTTTGATTGACGGTAGCATTATAAGATGATCTCTCACTCAATTATCAAGAAGTGTTCTCCCTGAGTATGCACCGTTGCCAAAGTTCGTCGTGCCCAGACACCACGTGATGATCGGGTGTGATAAGCTCTACGTCCATCTACAACGGGTGCAAGCCAGTTTTTGCACACGCAGAATACTCAGGTTAAACTTGACGAGCCTAGCATATGCAGATATGGCCTCGGAACACGGAGACCGAAAGGTCGAGCGTGAATCATATAGTAGATATGATCAACATAACGATGTTCACCATTGAAAACTACTCCATCTCACGTGATGATCGGACATGGTTTAGTTGATTTGGATCACGTGATCACTTAGAGGATTAGAGGGATGTATGTCTAAGTGGGAGTTCTTAAGTAATATGATTAATTGAACTTAAATTTATCATGAACTTAGTCCTGATAGTATTTTGCAAATTATGTTGTAAAATCAATAGCTTGCGTTGTTGCTTTCATATGTTTATTTTGATATGTTCCTAGAGAAAATTGTGTTGAAAAATGTTAGTAGCAAAGATGCGGATTTGATCCGCGATCTGAGGTTTATCCTCATTGCTGCACAGAAGAATTATGTCCTTGATGCACCGCTAGGTGACGGACCTATTGCAGGAGCAGATGCAGACGTTATGAATGTTTGGCTAGCTCAATATGATGACTACTTGATAGTTTAAGTGCACCATGCTTAACGGCTTAGAATCGGGACTTCAAAGATGTTTTGAACATCATGGACCATATGAGATGTTCCAGTAATTGAAGTTAATATTTCAAGCAAATACCTGAGTTGAGAGATATGAAGTCTCCAACAAGTTCTATAGCTAAAAGATGGAGGAGAATCGCTCAACTAGTGAGCATGTGCTCAGATTGTCTGGGTACTTCAATTGCTTGAATCAAGTGGGAGTTAATCTTCTAGATAAGATAGTGATTGACAGAATTCTCTAGTCACCATCACTAAGTTACTGAACTTCATGATGAACTATAGTATGCAAGGGATGACGAAAACGATTCCCGAGCTCTTCATGATATTGAAATCGACGAAGGTAGAAATCAAGAAAGAGCATCAAGTGTTGATGATTGACAAGACCACTAGTTTCAAGAAAAGGGCAAAGGGAAGAAGGGGAACTTCAAGAAGAACAGCAAGCAAGTTGCTGCTCAAGTGAAGAAGCCCAAGTCTGGTCCTAAGCCTGAGACTAAGTGCTTCTACTGCAAAGGGACTGGTCACTGGAAGCGGATCTACCCCAAGTGATTGGCGGAAAAGAAGGATGGCAAAGTGAACATAAGTATATTTGATATACATGTTATTGATGTGTACTTTACTAGTGTTTATAGCAACCCCTTAGTATTTGATACTAGTTCAGTTGCTAAGATTAGTAACTCAAAACGGGAGTTGCAGAATAAACAGAGACTAGTTAAGGGTGAAGTGACGATGTATGTTGGAAGTGGTTCCAAGATTGATATGATCATCGTCGCACACTCCCTATACTTTCGGGATTAGTGTTGAACCTGAATAAGTGGTATTTGGTGTTGGCGTTGAGCATGAATATGATTTGATCATGTTTATTGTAATACGGTTATTCATTTAAGTAAGAGAATAAATTGTTGTTCTGTTTACATGAATGAAACCTTATATGGTTACACACCCAATGAAAATAGTTCGTTGGATCTCGATCATAGTGATACACATAATCATAATATTGAAACCAAAAGATGCAAAGTTAATAATGATAAGTGCAACTTGTTTGTAGCACTGCCGTTTAGGTCATATTGGTGTAAAGCACATGAAGAAACTCCATACTGATGGGCTTTTGGAATCACTTGATTATGAATCAGTTGATGCTTGCGAACCATGCCTCATGGGCAAGATGACTAAGACTCTGTTCTTCGGAACAACGGAGCGAGCAATAGATTTATTGAAAATCATACATACTGATGTATGTAGTCTGATGAATATTGAGGCTCGCGACAGGTATCATTATTTTCTGATCTTCACAGATGATTTGAGCAGATATGAGTATATCTACTTGATGAAACATAAGTCTGAAACATTTGAAAAGTTCAAAGAATTTCAGAGTGAAGTGAAAAATCATCGTAACAAGAAAATAAAGTTTCTACGATCTGATCGTAGAGAAGAGTATTTGAGTTACGAGTTTGGCCTTCAGTTAAAAACAATGTGAAATAGTTTCACTACTCATGCCACCTAGAACACCACAATATAATGGTGTGTCCGAACATCATAACCGTACTTTATTAGATATGGTGCGATCTATGATGTGTCTTACCGATCTACCACTATCGTTTTGGGGTTATGCATTAGAGACAGCTGCATTCACGTTAAATAGGGCACCATCTAAATCCGTTGAGACGACACCGTGTGAACTATGGTTTGGCAAGAAACCTAAGCTGTCGTTTCTTAAATTTGGGGTTGCGATGCTTATATGAAAAAGTTTCATCCTGATAAGCTCAAACTCAAATCGGAGAAGTGCGTCTTCATAGGATATCCAAAGGAAACTATTGGATACACCTTCTATCACAGATCCGAAAGGCAAGACTTTTGTTGCTAAATTCGGAAACTTTCTGGAGAAGGAGTTTCTCTCGAAAGAAGTGAGTGGGAGGAAAGTAGAACTTGACGAGGTAACTGTACCTGCTCCCTTATTGGAAAGTAGTACATCACAGAAAACTGTTTCTGTGACACCTACACCAGTTAGTGAGGAAGCTAATGATGATGATCATGAAACTTCAGAACAAGACACTACTGAACCTCGTAGATCAACCAGAGTAAGATCCGCGCCAGAGTGGTACGATAATCCTTTTCTGGAAGTCATGCTACTAGATCATGATGAACCTACAAACTATGAAGAAGCGATGGTGAGCCCAGATTCCGCAAAGTGGCTTGAAGCCATGAGATCTGAGATGGGATCCATGTATGAGAACAAAGTTTGGACTTTGGTTGACTTGCCCGATGATCGGCAAGCAATTGAGAATAAATGGATCTTCAAGAGGAAGTCGGACGCTGATAGTAGTGTTACTATCTACAAAGCTAGAATTGTCGCAAAAGGTTTTTCGACAAGTTCAAGGTGTTGACTACGATGAGAGCTTCTCACTCGTATCTATGCTTGAGTCTGTCTGAATCATGTTAGTAATTGCCGCATTTTATGAAATCTGGCAAATGGATAAACAAAACTGCATTCCTTAATGGATTTATTAAAAAAGAGTTGTATATGATGCAACAGAAGGTTTTGTCAATCCGAAAGGTACTAACAAAATGTGCAAGCTCCAGTGATCCATCTATGGACTGGTGCAAGAATCTCGGAGTTGGAATATACGCTTTGATGAGTTGATCAAAGCATATAGTTTTATGCAGACTTGCGGTGAAGCCTGTATTTACAAGAAAGTGAGTGGGAGCACTACAGCATTTCTGATAAAGTATATGTGAATGACATATTGTTGATCGGAAATAATGTAGAATTATTCTGTAAAGCATAAAGGAGTGTTTGAAAGGAGTTTTTTCAAATAAAGACTTCGGTAAAGCTGCTTACATATTGAGTATCAAGATTTATAGAGATAGATCAAGACGCTTGATAAGTTTTTCCAATGAGTACATACCTTGACAAGATTTTGAAGTAGTTCAAAATGGAACAGTCAAAGAAAGAGTTCTTGCCTGGGTTACAAGGTGTGAAGTTGAGTAAGACTCAAAGCCCGACCACGGCAGAAAATAGAAAGAGAATGAAAGTCATTCCCTATGCCTCAGTCATAGGTTCTATAAAATATGCCATGCTGTATACCAGATCTATTGTATGCCCTACCACTGAGTTTGGCAAGGGAGTACAATAGTGATCTAGGAGTAGATCACTGGACAGCGGTCAAAATTATCCTTAGTGAAATAAGGATATGTTTCTCGATTATGGAAGTGGAAAAAGGTTCGTCGTAAAGGGTTACGCCGATGCAAGTTTGACACTAATCTCTAAGTCTCGGTCTAGATACATACTGAAAGTGGGAGCAATTAGCTAGAGTAGCTCCATGCAGAGCATTGTTGACATAGAAATTTGCAAAATACATGTGGATCTGAATGTGGCAGACCCGTTGACTAAGATTCTCTCACAAGCAAAACATGATCACACCTTAGTACTCCTTGGGTGTTAATCACATAGCGATGTGAACTAGATTACTGAATCTAGTAAACCCTTTGGGTGTTGGTCACATAGCGATGTGAACTATGGGTGTTAATCACATGATGATGTGAACTATCGATGTTAATCACATGGTGATGTGATCTAGATTATTGACTCTAGTGCAAGTGGGAGACTGAAGGAAATATGCCCTAGAGGCAATAATAAAGTTATTATTTATTTCCTTATTTCATGATAAATGTTTATTATTCATGCTAGAATTGTATTAACCGGAAACATAATACATGTGTGAATACATAGACAAACAAAGTGTCACTAGTATGCCTCTACTTGACTAGCTCGTTAATCAAAGATGGTTATGTTTCCTAACCATGAACAATGAGTTGTTATTTGATTAACGAGGTCACATCATTAGTTGAATGATCTGATTGACATGACCCATTTCATTAGCTTAGCACCCGATCGTTTAGTATGTTGCTATTGCTTTTCTTCATGACTTATACATGTTCCTATAACTATGAGATTATGCAACTCCCGTTTGCCGGAGGAACACTTTGGGTGCTACCAAACGTCACAACGTAACTGGGTGATTATAAAGGAGCATTACAGGTGTCTCCAAAGGTAGATGTTGGGTTGGCGTATTTCGAGATTAGGATTTGTCACTCCGATTATCGGAGAGGTATCTCTGGGCCCTCTCGGTAATGCACATCACATAAGCCTTGCAAGCACTGCAACTAAGATGTTAGTTGTGAGATGATGTATTACAGAACGAGTAAAGAGACTTGCCGGTAATGAGATTGAACTAGGTATTGGATACCGACGATCGAATCTCGGGCAAGTAACATACCGATGACAAAGGGAACAACGTATGTTGTTATGCGGTCTGACCGATAAAGATCTTCGTAGAATATGTAGGAACCAATATGGGCATCCAGGTCCCGCTATTGGTTATTGACCGGAGACGTGTCTCGGTCATGTCTACATTGTTCTCGAACCGTAGGGTCCGCACGCTTAAGGTTTCGATGACGGTTATATTATGAGTTTGTGTATTTTGATGTACCGAAGGAGTTCGGAGTCCCGGATGTGATCACGGACATGACGAGGAGTCTCGAAATGGTCGAGACATAAAGATTGATATATTGGACGGCTATATTCGGACACCGGAAAGGTTCCGGAAGTTTCCGGAGAAAACCGGAGTGCCGGAGGGGTTACCGGAAACCCCCGGGGAAGTTATGGGCCTTAGTGGGCCAAGAGGGGAGAGAGAGGGCCGCACCAGGTGGTGGCGCGCGCCCCCCCCCCCAAGGGAGTCCGAATAGGACAAGGAGGGGGGGGGCGCGGCCCCCCCTTTCCCTCTCCCTCTCCCTCTCCTTCCTTCCCCCTTCCTCCTTCCTAGTTGGACTAGGAAAGGGGAGTCCTACTCCCACTAGGAGGAGGACTCCCCCCTCCCTTGGCGCACCTCCTAGGGCCGGCCGGCCTCCCCCTTGCTCCTTTATATACGGGGGCAGGGGGGCACCCTAGAACACACAAGTTGATCCTTGAGATCGTTCCTTAGCCGTGTGCGGTGCCCCCCTCCACCATAATCCACCTCGGTCATATCATAGCGGTGCTTAGGCGAAGCCCTGCGTCGGTAGAACATCAAGATCGTCACCATGCCATCGTGCTGACGGAACTCTCCCTCCCCGAATCTCTACTGGATTGGAGCCCGAGGAGCGTCACCGAGCTGTACGTGTGTCAAGAACTCGGAGGCGCCGGAGTAACAGCGCTGGGATCGGTTGGATCGCGAGGAGAACATACGACTACTTCCTCTACGTTGTGATCGCTTCCGCTTCGGTCTACGAGGGTACGTAGACAACACTCTCCCCTCTCGTTGCTATGCATCACCATGATCTTGCGTGTGCGTAGGAATTTTTTTGAAATTACTACGTTCCCCAACAATAATAGGCGCAAGCGAACACTCCACAGCCTTGCCGAAGTCTGCCACGTTGCAGCAATAAATCCATGGAACGACACAGCCATAACCTTCAATGCCAGTGATGAACCTCAATTCCAAACAGCCCGAGCACCAGCCGCTTTGGTCCTTAGTCCAATTGTGGACGGCTTCCGGCTTACTAAAGTGCTCATGGACGGTGGCAGCGGATTAAACCTCATCTACGAGGAAACTCTTAGCAATATGGAAATAGACAAGAGCCGCATTGAGCAAAGCAGCACGACCTTCAGAGGAATCATCCCTAGTCGGGAGGCACGATGTGCGGGAAAAATCACACTAGATGTAGTATTCGGCACACCGGAGAACTATAGGTTCGAAGAAATCACATTCCAAGTGGCCCCGTTTAGTAGCGGATACCACGCCCTTTTAGGGCGGGAGGCATTCGCGATCTTCCAAGCTATACCCCATTACAGGTACATGAAGCTCAAAATGACCGGGCCCAATGGAATTATCACTCTGGCTAGTGATCCGGACATAGAACTTCTAGTGAAATAAGTTTCTCGTCTCCTAGTTCATATCAATCCAATCAATTGTTTTCGTTAGTGGCAGGTTTCACCTCGTAATTTTGAGATGTTTTCCATAAGCCCACTACAAGCTTATTCGTTTCGTTGTCGGTTTTCCAACAACTCCATTCGACCCTTCTCCTAAAGATTGCTTTCAAGCTCATTTGAGGTAGAAGATATTGTTTTCTCCTCCGTTCATTCCATTCCATCCTCTCATTTCTTCCGGAGGCATTGTGATGTTGCTCTCTTCAACCCATCTTCTTGTTTTGTCGAGATCATTTTCTTTCCTTTGCTTATCCATTTAACCGGAGTGTTTTCAACTTCGTTCATCTTTGTTGTATTCTTTCCTTCAATTTTCTCAACCTCGCAAGGTTCTTTGGTTTCACTCGTTTGTCAAGAAGCAACTTTGTTTTACCTCTTATCTTCCTCTTCCTTTTCCCTTCGGTGCCATCCTAGATCTCGGGACGAGATCCTCTCGTAGTGGTGGAGTGTTGTAACGCCCCGAGACCGTTGCGCCAGGTGTCTTCCAGTTATTCGCTATTGTTGCCTTGTCATTTGTTTGCGTGTCATGCATCTCATATCATGTCATCATGTGCATCGCATTTGCATACGTGCTCGTCTCATGCATCCGAGCATTTTCCCCATTGTCCGTTTTGCGATCCGGCACTCCTATGTTCTCCGGTGCCCCCTTTTGCCTCTTTTCGTGAGCGGGTGTTAAACTTTCTCGGATTGGACCGAGATTTGCCAAGCGGACTTGGTATACCATTGGTAGACCGCCTGTCAAGTTTCGTGCCATTTGGAGTTCGTTTGATACTCCAACGGTTAACTGGGGAACCGTAAAGGCCTCATGTGTGTTGCAGCCTAACGCCCCTCCAAGGTGGCCCAAAACCCTTCCAAACCCCCTCCATCCTCTCGGCCATTCGATCACGATCGTGTGGCCGAAAACCGCTCCCCATTTGGACTCTCCTAGCTCCCTCTACCTATAAATATGTGCACCCCTCCAAAATCTCGCAGTCCAAACCCTAGCCTCCTTCCACCTCGCGCCGCCGGACAAATCCGTCCGCGCCGGACACGTCCACCGCCCCGCAGCCACGTCGCCCGGACCAATCCCGGGGCGACACGTCAGCAGCGCCGCCGTCCTCGTCCAACCCCCGTGCACCACGCGTCCCCGGCTCCTCCCTCCACCGCGCCCCGCAGCCGTCGGGCCCGCGAGCCCAGATCTGGCCTGCCGGGCCCGAACCAGCGCCCACCGCCACCCATGGCTTCATCCCCGCGCCTCCACCTCCCTCCGCCGCCTTCGCTCGCCGACGCTGCGACCCGCCGCCTCCACCTCGTCACTCGCCAGAGGCCGAAACCACCTCTCCGGCTAGCAAGACGTCGCCGCCTTGGCCAACCCTCACCGGAGCTCCACCTCGCTGCTGCCATGCTCCGCCTCCGCCGCCGTTGTCCAGGTCCGGCCGGGATCCGGCCACCCGTGGCCCCGTTCCGGCCTCCTTCAGCCAGCCCAGTCGGAACGCGCCGCTGCCGCCATTGCTCGGGATCGAGTTGGGAGCTCGTCCCACGCGTCCCTCTCGCACCGCTCGTGGGCCCGCGTGGGCCACCTCCTCCTCGACCCAGCTCGCCGGCAGCCCAGCCCACCTTCTCGCCGGCCTGACTGACCTCCTCCTCTACTGGGCTTGGCCCATGGTGAGCAGGCCCGCTAAGCCCCGCCCCGCGCAGATCTTAGTCTGTCGCTCAGTGTGCTCAATTTTTTGGCTAAGTCCCTAAGTTTTCTGCATTATGTACCCATGTTCATCATGCCATAATTCTTGTGTGCTAGTCAGTTTTGTACATACAATATATCAGAATGTCCATTATGTGATGCTCTTCGTTTTGTTGCATTGCACCATGCTTGTTTGAGTCCATCTTGATGCCCAAATGACTGTTGCAAGAGTGCTTCATAATGTTAGTTCATGTATCTTATCAGTTTATGAGCATTTGTCATTTTTGCCATGATTATCGTGTGCTGCATATGAGCATGAGCTCTACATGTGTTTTGGGCTATGCCATGCCATCTTTACAGGGGTGTATGCCATGAATTTTTGTGATCAATGTAGTGACTAGCACAAGCATGCAAAGTAGCTCTCCTGATGTTGCTGATTTCAGGGACTTAGAATTTCACTAGGTCATTTCCCTACTGTTATTTTAATGCCATGTATTCATGTTGCTACAGAGAGATCCATGCCTCGTTTGAGTATGTTCAGTAAGGATGATTTGGGCATATGGTTATTCTCTATCCATCCATGTCCCTGTTTGCATTTATGGAGTACTCTAGCATGACTCAATCTTACTCTATTTTTGCTATAAAATGTTCCTGGCAGATTATTTACGTGTTAATCAATTTTGCCAAGGTTGTTGTAGTTGATCCATGCATGCTATGAGATTGTTCTTGCCATGGTTAGCTTCTTGATCATGTATTCTTGCTGGGAGTATGCTTAGTTTGTCATGCAATGCCTTCTGTTGAGTGCATCAAGCTCGCAAACATGCCTTCATAATTATGTTTTATGCCATGTCTAGTTTTCTGCTAAGTCTGAATCTGTTAACGAAACTTGGTATGTTTATATGGGTGCCATCATATCTTCTGATCCTTTTTGGCTTATGGTCAGTAAGGGACTTTTGTTATATGCTTTGAGTAGATTCATTCCATGCCTTGCATTGCTATGATCTGATCCTATAGCATGTTATTATCCTGCTCCAAACATTGCTTCCTGATGTTAATTCCTGGCATGTTGTTATTTTCACTAAGTCTGAGATGATGTTATCTTTTGCCCCTTTGCCATGCTTGTTTGAACCTGCTATTTTTTGTTTTAGCCGTAGCTCAGTGTTCATCTTTTGTCAAGCATCTTGAGTAGATCACTGTCATGTGCTTTGTTGCTATGTTGGAGTGCAGTAGCTTAGTTTATTGTTGCATTCTAGATGGCATCGTGCTGTTAATCGCAGAGTTGTGCCATTATTGTTTTGCTTGCCATTTGCAAACCGTGCATCAGATTCCAGTGATCTTTATATCGATATCGACCGAAATCAACTCATATTTCCAGTGGCACGCTTGGTTTTCCAAGTTGAGGCCTGATTCAATCTTTTCCTTCCGGAGCATGCATACGCATTGCATATCACATCCCGCATATCATGCCATGTTTTGCATCATGTTGCTTGCGCATTGCACCGTGGTTGATTGTGGTTTCCTTTGCTTGTGTTCTTGCCTTGGGTAGAGCCAGGAGACGAGTATGTGATCGAGGAACCCGTTGAGTACGCTTACGAGGATCAAGCTTACGTCAACTCGGAGAACTTTACAGGCAAGATGACCATACCCTCGAAATCACTTCTATCTTTGCTTACTAGTTGCTCGCTCTATTGCTATGCCGCGATACCTACCACTTGCTATATCATGCCTCCCATATTGCCATGTCAAGCCTCTAACCCACCTTGTCCTAGCAAACCGTTGTTTGGCTATGTTACCGCTTTGCTCAGCCCCTCTTATAGCATTGCTAGTTGCAGGTGAAGATGGAGTTTGTTCCTTGTTGGAACATGATTATTGTTGGGATATCATTATTATATCTTGTTTACTTTAATGCACCTATCTACTTGGTAAAGGGTGGAAGGCTCGGCCTTATGCCTGGTGTTTTGTTCCACTCTTGCCGTCCTAGTTTCCGTCATACCGGTGTTATGTTCCTTGATTTTGCGTTCCTTACGTGGTTGGGTTATAATGGGAACCCCTTGACAGTTCGCCTTGAATAAAACTCCTCCAGCAAGGCCCAACCTTGGTTTTACATTTGCCTAACAACCTATAACCTTCCCTTGGGTTTCCGCGAGCCCGAGGGTCATCTTTAGTTTAACCCCCCCCCCCCCCGGGCCAGTGCTCCTCTGAGTGTTGGTCCGAAACGGGAAGCCCGCGGGGCCACCTCGGGGCCACTCGAGGGTTGGTTTTACTCGTAGCTTGACCTATCCGGTGTGCCCTAAGAACGAGATACGTGCAACTCCTATCGGGATTTGTCGGCACATCGGGCGGCTTTGCTGGTCTTGTTTTACCATTGTCGAAATGTCTTGTAACCGGGATTCCGAGTCTGATCGGGTCTTCCTGGGAGAAGGAATATCCTTCGTTGACCGTGAGAGCTTGTGATGGGCTAAGTTGGGACACCCCTGCAGGGTTTTGAACTTTCGAAAGGCGTGCCCGCGGTTATGGGCAGATGGGAATTTGTTAATATCCGGTTGTAGAAAACCCGACACTTAACTTAATTAAAATGAATCAACCGCGTGTGTAGCCGTGATGGTCTCTTTTCGGCGGAGTCCGGGAAGAGAACACGGTCTCGTGTTATGCTTGAACGTAAGTAGTTTCAGGATCACTTCTTGATCATTATAGTTTCACGATCGTGCCTTGCTTCTCTTCTCACTCTCATTTGCGTAAGTTAGCCTCCATATATGCTAGTGCTTGCTGCAGCTCCACCTCACTACCTTTTCCTACCTATAAGCTTAAATAGTCTTGATCGCGAGGGTGCGAGATTGCTGAGTCCCCATGACTCACAGATTACTTCCAAAACCAGATGCACGTGCCGATGATGCCAGTACATGGGATGCTACCGAACTCAAGTGGGAGTTCAACGAGGATTCAGGACATTACTATGTTTCCTTTCCAGACGATCAGTAGTGGAGCCCAGTTGGGGCGATCGGGGATCTTTTGCATTTGGGGTTGTCTTTATTTTGGTTCTGTAGTCGGACCTTGATTGTATTCTGGATGTTGTAATGCTATACTTATGTATTGTGTGAAGTGGTGATTGTAAGCCAACTCTTTATCCCTTTCTTATTAGGGGGTCCTCGGACAGCCGGACTGTTGGACTATGAAGATACAAGATTGAAGACTTCGTCCCGTGTGCGGGTGGGACTCTCCTTTGCGTGGAAGGCAAGCTTGGCAATTCGGATATGTAGATCTCCTCCCTTGTAACCAACTCTATGTAACCCTAGCCCCCTCCGGTGTCTATATAAGCCATAGGGTTTAGTCTGCAGGACAACAACAATTAGAATCATAGGCTAACTTCTAGGGTTTAGCCTCTACGATCTCGTGGTAGATCAACTCTTGTAATAATCGTATCATCAAGATCAATCAAGCGGGACGTAGGGTATTACCTCCATCGAGAGGGTCCGAACCTGGGTAAACATTGTGTCCCCTGCCTCCTGTTACCATCCGTCTTAGACGCACAGTTCGGAACCCCCTACTCGAGATCCGCCGGTTTTGACACCGACAATAACACTTTCACAATAAGATTTGTTTGTCATGGTTTACTTGTTAATTTTTTAAAAATCCGTTATTTGTTTCTCGAAAATCTATTATTTGTTTCCTAAAGTAAATTGCATTAATGAGAGGGATTAGTTGATTTGGATAAGTTGGAAAAGTTGGAAAAGTTAGATCCATGATCTTTTGTATGTTAGGAAAGCGCAGATTTTTGAAAGAAAATAGTGGAGTGAAAAATAAACCAATGGATAAGAAAACCCGTGGGAGGGGGTGGTGGGAGGTGGGAGAAAATAAAACCAGACGAAAATAAAACCGGAGTACCAGGCTACCAACTGCTCCATTAGGAGTAGAGATACTAGTACAAAGTTGAGACACTTATTTTGAGACGGAGGGAGTATAATTTTATCTTTTTGTTATTATTAATGTACTTTGAATTAGGAGCTGAAACTTTTTGAGGTTGTCCTCAAATCTTGATGTGTTGCTACAAAAAGTTTAAGAATATTTGAAAATGTCTTTTTAAGTAAAAATAAATCGATCTCATAGTTCTCACCTACTCCATGTAAGTTTTCCGCCAGACAAAGCGCTTCACGTAATAGCTTCCAAGATCGTCGGGTTTGTCACGTTTCTATTTTTGAGGAGTGAAGTCTATTTTAAACCTTCAACTGGTAGAGCTAGACGGAGCTGAACCTTAATCTCTCAATCCCTGAAGTGAGCACTCTATCTTTCACTAATCCGGTCAATCCTAATCTTTATGGAAATAAAATCTTGTTTGTTGAATCGGGAAAGAACAATCATGCTGGGATCCATCTCTGCTTTCAATGACTATATGGGCCCACACGTAATATTCATCATCTTCTTCAATCTCTTTCTCACGCACTTGAGGTAAACATGACATGTGGGCTAGGGATACAATGAGAGTAGCATGCGATTCCGGTCGGGACTGATATCTTCCCGTGTGTCAAACATGACTATGGTTGAGATTGACTGGGATCAATGAGTATAGTGTGCCAATTTGAGGGATTGAGAGTCTAGGGTTCATTTCTAACAAGCTTTACCAATTCAAGATTTAAGACAAACTTCACTCTTTTTTGAGGGATTCCGGGTCCGTCACGTCATGGCAGACTCGAACCGAGCTTTGCATTTGTTCCCTGAGTTGCGTCCCAAACGGCAGCGCAGCGACTATTTATTGCATTAAGCGATCTCGACAGCTTCTCTCGCTGAAGCGTTTGACTAATTGGGCGGCCCACTATCACGTAGAGAGATAGAAAAATAGGAGAAAATGAGGGGATTGGGGATACGAACGCTGGGCGTTTTGATCGTGCATAGAGTTGCTTGCCACTACACCATTGTTGGCTTCATGTTGCATATCAGAGTCGCATCCTATTTGAGGTAAAATACCGGAGGGTTTTTCTTATTTCTCTCTTTTTTCTTCTTTTCTTTCTTTTTTGTTTGGTTTTAAAAAAAATCGCTGGCTTCCTTTTTTGTTAAGATAATTCATTTTCTTTTCGTTTCTTTTGTTTCTTTCATTCTATATTCTTTGTTTTCTTTTTTCCCCAGTTTGTTTGTGTTTTTTCTCCATTTTCTGATTGGTTTTCCTTTTTCTTCTTCATTTTTTGTTTTTATTTTGTGTTTTCTTATGTTTGTTTTTCACTCTACATTTTCGTACATGTCAAAAACATTATTTAACAAGCACTCAACATTTTTTGTATACACATTCAACATTGTCCGGACACCTATTCAACACTTTTCAAATACTTCTTCAAAATTTTAATATTTATTCAACATTTTTAGTATTTATTTAACATTTTTCAAATACTTGTTCAACATTTTTAGTACTTATTTAACATTTTTCAAATACTTGTTCAACATTTTGCATATACCCGTTCAACATTTTTCAATATCTATTCAATATTTTTAATACATATTCAACATTTTTCAAATACTTGTTCAACATTTTGCATATACCCGTTCAACATTTTTCAATACATATTCAACATTTTCAAATACTTGTTCAACATTTTTTAATACATATTCAACATTTTCAAATACTTGTTCAATATTTTTCAAATTCTTTGTTCAACATTTGTCATACACTTGTCCAACATTTTTCATATACTTATTTAACATTTTTAAAATACTTGTTCAACATTTTGCATATACCCGTTCAACATTTTTCAATACCTATTTAACATTTTTAATACATATTCAACATTTTTCAAATACTTGTTGAACATTTTGCATATAACCGTTCAATATTTTTCAATACCTATTCAACATTTTCAAATACTTGTTCAAGATTTTTCAAATTCTTTGTTCAACATTTTCCAATACTTGTTCAACATTTGTCATATACTTGTTCAACATTTTTCATATACTCGTTCAACATTTTTTTCATAACTGTTCAACATTATTAAAATATTTGTTCAACATTTTCAATACTTATTCAACATTTCTCAAATACATGTTCCACATTTCTTAATATTTATTTAACATTTTCTAAATGTGTTTTTGAGGAGTTTTTTTTGTAATATAAACATATATATATAATGTTTTCTAAAGTATAAATAAAATTACAAAAATGAAGCAAAAAATAAGAACAGAAAACAGCAAAAAAAGACAGTTTGTGGCTCCCGCGCTGCTGGGCTGGCCCGTCAGGGGCTCCCTTCGACGCGAGCGCAGCGCCCTGCTCGCTGAACGCGAGAAATAGCAGGCCCAAGCCTCTGATCGCCAGTTCTGGAGGTCCAACGCCAACCAGGACCAACCTGAGGTTCCCACTTCCCAGGCCGAAAATAAAAACCAGATCTGATCGTCCGTGTCCCCACATTGTCTGAGACCGGAACCCATCCGCGCCGCCCCTCCATCCCCATCCATGGCAGACGATAGCGACGGCGAGGCGTTCTGCGCCGACCCGTTCGAGGACGATAGCGACGGCGGTGACTCATGCGACTATTGCTGCTGCTGTGATGATGATGACGTGGGCGAGTGGTCATGCGGTGCCCCCTGCGACGACGACGACGACGACGACAGCAACGGCGAGGAGATCTGCAGGGACCCGTGCGACAACGTCGTCGTCGACGACGACGAAGATGAAGGGGAGGTCTAGGAAGCGTTATGCCACGACGACGACGAAGGGGAGAGCGATGGGTCGTCATGCGACGAGGACGCCGAGGGCGAGCAGTTATCCGACGACGACGAATGCGAGGGGAAGGGCGGGGGATTCGGCGACGACCGGTGTGACGATGAGGACGAGGGCAAGCCCGACGGGGAGAGCGAGGATTTCTGCGAGAACCCCTCCAACCATGACGAAGATGTCGGTCCGGAGGTGCTATCCGGCGGCGGCGGCGGCTTCCGCGGCGGGGAGTTATTTGTCTCCCGCTTCCTTTTTTCAGATGCTTCCGACGTCTCCGACTCCGAAGTAGAGGAGGCCGGCGGCGGAGAGGGGCTCACGCCCAGCGGGATCGACCAGACGCCGTCGCCCGGGGCCTTCCGGATGGCGGTGGGCGTACAAGACAGCGACTCCGATACCGCATCCACCGATTCCGATTACGAAGACGACTACGAATTCCTCAAGCGGCCCGCGTCACGCCAGGCGGTGGAAGGCCTGCCGGAGATGATGCTCAGCGAAGAGGAGGCCGCCTGCGGCTGCGCGGTGTGCAAGGATGTCTTCGCGTCGGAGCAGCGCGTTGTCTTTCTCCCGTGCAAGCACTACTTCCATGGCGACTGCATCCTGCCATGGCTCGCCATGAGGAGCACATGCCCTGTGTGCCGGTATCAACTCCCCACCGATGATACTGGGTCTGGGCAGCGGCAGGCACATCAACTGAGGGTTCTTTTACCAGTGGATCGTCAGGGTGCATCTCAGCAGGTATGATCTTGGACATTGTAGTGCTAAATTCTTAGTTGCAGTGTCATATTGTCATAGTAGGGTTGGAATGTTTGTGAAATTGCTCGTGGAATACGCTAAGGTGGTTCATATAGTTCCAGTATGCCATAGTCCTGCAATTCCTAGTTGCTTTGATTGCTTATTTCCTTATGCCAAATATATATCATTTGACATTTAGGAATTGAGGTTAGCAATGCTCTTTTGTATAGGAAATCTGAATCAATCCAAGCATTGGGTTTTCTGTCGGGCGACCCATGAGAACTGTAGAGGCATAAAAAAAGTCTTTTTTTTTTGAACGAAGGCTCGAGAAAAGCCCGGCTTTGAATTAACAAAGCCATCAACCGGCCAGGATTACAAGGACAACCGCTTACAACGCAAAGAAAAGAGAACCGAGCGACGGATACAAGGGACTCAAGCAAAACAACTCGAGGCAGCAGCAAAAACGCTGCTACCAACACCCTACTGGACGACCTACACCAACAGAACAAAACTACGGTCTTGGGAGGACTGCACCGCCGCGCAAGCTTCGTGATCACAGCCACCTCGGAACCAGCCATGGACCAGACCACCATCTGTTACTGCCTCTGCAAAGGGCCCCTACCCCTTCATCCTGGCTCGAAGGATGCCGTACCGGCAGACGGCGGCTCGGTTCACCCCAGAACCCAAATGGATGGCCTCCAAGCTGCAAGGAGAAGAGACTAGAGCAGGACCGCTAGCCCATGGCACACTACAGACAAGCACCATCGTCGTCTGCGGCTCAGCCGCACCAAAGGGCGAGAGCTGCCGGCCACATCCGCAGAAGCAAGGGAAGCAGCGAAAAGTAGATCAAAGGCCAGCGCTGGATTCGCCAGAGCACAATGCTCCCACCCAACGGTATATCGTTGTCGCCGAAGAGGGGAACCCGATCCCCTCTTGCCCAGGCTCGTGGGCGTCGACCCACCGGCGACCTCGTCAGGGACCCTCCAGCAGCAACCTATGAAGAAACCAAGCTGTCTCCCGCCACCATCACGTCCACAACCAAACTCTCTCGCCGCCCCTGCAATCCCCGGACGGTGCCTCCAAGAAGGAGCACGACACGGACGTGCCGTCGCCGCCCGAAGCAGGGGACCTAGGCTTTCACCTAGCAGGGGCGGAAGGAGGGGGGAGGATCCACACCACAGCCTCCAAGGAGGGGAACGGCGCCCAAGGCGTCGCCTTTGGTGTGACCGCCGCGCCGGCCAGGGGTTTCCCCCGGATCCAGCCCCGCCCGACGAGATCCGCGCAGCCAACAACCGAGAGCAGCGGCCTAAGCCACCAGGACCCAGATCTGGCCAAGGAAGGAGCAGATCGGGGCGGAGGGGATGGACTTCATCAGTGGCATACCTGCGGGGAGGGATGCACACCTGCGACCGTTGACCGCCGCCACCTCGTCACCCGCGAGACCGAGGAGGCGCCTAGCTCGCACCGGCAGGGCGGCCCGCCGCCAGGACCACCCCACCCTCACCTGCCAGGGCCGCCGCCCCGCGTGCCGAGGCCCTGCCCGAGACGAGCAGCCGTCGAATCCCCGCCGCCACCTTCATCGGTGTCGAGCGCGCGCGCTGGAGCACACCTCAGGCGGTGGCGGAGAGGAAGGGGGGGGGAGGGGGGCGCGGCTGTGGCGGCTAGGGTTGCCCCCGGGTCGCCTCGGAGGAGACGACGCGGGGGGAGGGCTCTTTGGCTAGCAAGCAGTGCTAGTAGGTATGATCGTTCATAAAAGAAGTCTTTAGGACAGCAGAATTTTAGAAGCATAAAATCTGTATGCACGAAACCAAATCACTGTTTCCTGTGCTAGGTGCTTGCCTGTGGCAGCAAATGCAGTGTGCGTTTTACTGAAATTGATGACTAACTGGTCAATGCTTATTCCTGAACAGACTGGCACCAGTCTGTTAGGCAATGTGGTTTGATCACTTCCTTTTACATAGTAATATATCGGCAGGGGAAATTATCATCAGTATTGACTCCAAGCTCCAACCCCCATTTGCACGTCAGATTAGTATATAAAGCAATAGCGCACGTGTTCTCATGGCATTTAGGAAAAAAATGCACTGGCGCATATGACCATGTCCTATTCTACTGTTGTTTGTGTTCGAGATGAGGCATTTCAAATTTCAACATTGCTGCTTGTTTGATCAGTGCCATTCGCCACTTTCCATCTACTATCCACTTTGCACCTTTAGCTAATACTGGATTCCGCCACACAGTTTCCAGTAAGGCTTAATATTTGCCTGTAAAGACGATTCCAGTGTGGTTTTACTGAAACTGACTTAAGTGGTCACTGGTTATGCCTGAACAAATTTGTACCAATCTGTTAGGCAATGTGGCCTAGTCACTTCCTGTTACATAATTATATCTGCAGGGGAAATTATCATCAATAGGAGTCCAACCTCCATTTGCACTTCACATTTTGGTATACGGCAATCAAACATGTAGCCTTTTTAGCCTTTAGCAAAAGGATGCACCAGAGCATACCTATGATGAATGGACCTTCTAGCGTCCAAGGGTCAGGGTTGGGCATTTACCAACCAGTCAACATCTATTTATCTTTCCGGATTCATTAATTTTGATATCCTTGATGCTCCAATATACTCCTACTAGACAAAATCGTGGGCATACGACGATGTCCTATTGTACTGTGTTTGTGTTCGAGATGAGGTACTTCAGTGTTGCTCTGTGGCTTCGTTTGCTAATTGTCATATTGTCAGTAAGTAGACTTGGCACTTTCCATCTACCATCCACTCTACATCTTCAGGTCCTATTGGATTCCGCAACACATTTTCAGGAAGGCTTAATAGTTCGTACATGTGGCAGCCCAGCATAATGCATTATGAAAGTATCAGAAAACATGTTGCCGAAGATGTTTCAGAACGAAATTGATGCCATTTTCTTTTGCTGCCCTGTTTGTTTGTCTGTCTGTACCGGTGGTTCGTAATCTTGAGTGTCGTCAGACGAAACCTCCTTGGATGGTCAACCTGTTGCATGTGTAAAATGATGCTTGGATATGATATAACTCTTGCACAGAGAGGAGGCGGAGCCACCACAGGAAGCGACTGAAGTCTCGGCAGGAAAATGGACACGACGAAGGCGCGTCAAGGTGCGGGAATTGAGCTTTGAGCACCATCATTCAATCAACAATACATCATCGCCCTCTCTGAAAGTGTGTAGGATGTGCCCTCGAAAGTAGGGCTTCAGCACCCAGCAGTAAGTTGATGACATACTCGTTTGTAATTTGAGGTGGGTGCTGCCGTTGACGTCGCCCCGACTGGTGCAGAACGGCCGTGTGTGTGACCGTGTCCAGATGCCGCCGCGTTAGGTGAAGAAAGAGTACTCGGCGGTGGCGACAGAGGCGAGCTTCTCGTGTCTTTCTGTGGACGCCATGCTTGCATGCGGAATTCTGGCCGATCTGGAGGCTGTGCAACCGTTCTTGCTAATTTTGTTTGTGATAGTCGATATGCCTCGGCGCAGATTTCTCAATGGCTGAAATCGCTCATACTCTTCTGTACACCCATCTCTCACCCGATTCCAACTGTGAACACCACGTGCAGTTCCATTTCCTCACCGAGGAATAAAAATAAATATAATTGGTCGCCACATTAGAACTAGTATTATGTCCACCTGGCTACGTGCCATGAATCAGTCCCATGCGCGTTTTCTCTCTCTTATTAGTACTCCAGCTAAGCCGTATTGCCGGTGTCCTCTGTGCTCTGCGGAGCAACATCATCGGCCTCGTCCACCCCCATCCCGTCGAGCCTCGCCCTCAGGTCGGAGGCCTCCTCCCGGAGCCGTGCGCTCTCGCGGGCCACGCGGCCGTGCTCGGCGAGCACGCGGTTGAGCTCCACGAGGAGCCGCTGGTTGGCCGCCCGGAGCCGCGCCGCCCTCGTCGACAGCTCGTCCAGCCGCCTCTGCTTCCTCACCCGCGACCGCCTCGCCGACTCGCGGTTCGACGCCAGCCGCCTCGTCTTCCTCTCGTCGCCGTTGCCGCGGCGCGACGCCCGACCGTCGTCGTCCACCGAGTCACCCCCCGGAGGCGCCCATCCGACGGCGGAGCTGCCGCCATTGCAGCCGGTGTATGGAGCCACCATGTCCGACAGCGAGGCCAAGTCGTACTGCCCATGCGTGGCGCGAGGATCGTACACCTGCGGCAGCATGAACACGCCGGCGCCGCCGGGGTGGCACGCAATGCTGCAGGCAGCGCCGTGGCGTTGCATGCTTGGGAGGTTTGCAATTATTGGTGGACTTTTCTTTTTCTTTCGTGTGTTTCTTGCCCGGACGAATGGAGCGGGGGATCGAGCGGAGACGCGCCGCTTATAAACCGCGGGAAAAGCGGAGCGCGCTCTAAAGCTGTGGCTGGCGTGGTGACGTGAGCAAATTTGGTTTTTGTTTTTGCTCAACGTCGTGGACGTTGTTTGAGAATTATCGTCTGGATTCGTAATCTGTCGTCGACATGTCGGCGTCGCGAGGAAAGGCGGGCTCTGTTGATAGAAAGAAACGCCTTCCTTTTCTGCGTGAAGAAATTTTGTCGAAAGTAACGGCGGTTCTTTCTGTTCCAGGTGCAACCCGCACAGTAAACTAAATGCTCGTTGGTTACATGTGGAACGGCATTGCATTGCAGAGTTTTTTTTAACACAGTATGGATGCAAGCGCTCATATACACGCGCATACACTCACAATTATGAACGCAAACATACACACCTTACCTCTATGAGCATCTCCTAAAGACTGAGCCGGCATACCATCTTGAAATTTACGAGGTCACCATTGTGATCACTTCGTTCAACGTCCGACCGTGGGGGCGATTATGAGGCTCTCATGACAGATGCTACCTAATATATGTTTCTAGAATACACATAAGACATGCGTATTACCCCTAAAAAAAGACATGCATATCATATATTCATATAAGAAATCATATCATATATTCATATAAGAAATCGTATGAAAGCCACCACCAAATACGTTGTTTTACAATGGCCGATTACTCACGGCTAACCTGCCTAAACCCATACAACTTTGCCGCAAACTCCCCCAGTCTTGGCGCAAAATTCTGACCAATTGCCCAATAGATAAATTCAAGGTGTTCCCATCCAGCCTCTTTAATTGAAACGATTATGAAGATATACAAATGGGAAAACACAGGGTCGAGTGTCACGTCCTATTGAATCCTACATGATTAGAAAAATATATGAATTTGGATTAATGAGTGGTGATAGCACATGAAAAGTACGGGAATTCTACAAAGGGCTTTGAGTGATCGAATTTTTTCTCCAATACTGAGTGCAAATGGATCCTACGAAAAAATTCCTAAGAATTTCAATCCTATGATCAAATGATCAAAGTAGGGGAAATTCCTAAGGACCCAAGTCCTCCAAAAATCCTTCGAATCGAAGGAGACCTCGTCCTCGACTAAACGTGCACATCGTATTCATTGATGTGGCTTGTGCTCCTGTTATTTTTTATGTCATGTAGTTAGGCTCTAACGGATACATCAGTGTAAAATAGAGGCACCCATTGTAACTAATGACATGTAACAAGAGGCCTAGCCGCCTAGGTTGCAAAGTCATCATGCTCTGGAGGCCAGTGAGTTATGAGAAGTGCAGAAGACTATAGGATGCAACTCAATTGTATTCCATCGGAGTCGGTTACAATATATACAGGTGGTGTCTTGCGTGACAAGCCAACTAACCCTACAATATCTCTAGAGATCAATCTATACAAGGCTAGAGATAATAGGAGAATCAGTCGGAAATAAATACAAAGATATCACGTTTCAACACCCCCCCGCAGTCGAAGCGTCGGCGTCGGCGATGCAAAGACTGGAACGGAACTCCTGGAATGCAGCGGTAGGCAATCCCTTGGTCATGATGTCGGCAAACTATTGGGTGGTCGGTACATGAAGAACACGAAGCTGACCCAACTGAACCTTCTCGCGTACAAAGTGAACATCGAGCTCAATGTGTTTGGTGCGCTTGTGCTGCACCGGATTAGCCGCGAGATAGGTGGCCGACACATTGTCACAGAAGACCACAGTAGCCTTCGGAAGAGAAATCCGAAGCTCACCGAGAAGCTGACGAAGCTAACAAGTCTCTGCAACGACGTTGGCGACAGCTCGATACTCGGCCTCAGCACTCGAACGGGAGACAGTAGGCTGCCGTTTAGAGGACCAGGAGACCAGAGAGTCCCCGAAGAAGACACAGTAGCCAGACGTGGAGCGTCGAGTGTCTGGACAGCCAGCCCAATCCGCGTCAGTATAAGCAAGAAGCTCAGTCGAGGCGGATGCACGGAGACGAAGACCGTAGGTCGGAGTGCCACGAATGTACCGAAGAATGTGCTTGACCAAAGACCAGTGGACATCACGGGGCGAGTGCATGTGCAAGCAAACTTGCTGCACCGCAAACTGAATGTCTGGTCTGGTGAGCGTGAGGTACTGAAGGGCGCCCACAATGTTGCGGTAAAGAGCGGCGTCGGTGGCAGGCTGGCCGGCGGTAGCGGAAAGCTTCGGCTTGGCCTCAGCAGGTGTGGCGGCTGGCTTGCAGTCAGTCATGCCGGCACGGTCCAGAAGATCAAGAGCGTACTATCCCTGATGCAGAAAGAACCCAGTGGCATCACATCGCACATTAATGCCGAGGAAGAAATGCAACGCGCCAAGATCCTTCAGCCGAAACTCAGAACCGAGACGACCAATGATGTCGCGAAGAAGGTCCGCTCGGGAGGCAGTGATGACAATATCATCAACATAGAGCAGAAGCATAGCCACATGATCAGCCCGATGCAACACGAACAATGACGTGTCAGAGGTGGTCCTGCGAAACCCGAGAAGACCGAGAAACCCAGCGATGCGCTGGTACCAGGCGCGCGGAGGCTATTTGAGGCCATATAATGATCGTGACAATAGGCAGACATCATCCGGTCGCTGAGGGTCAACGAACCCAGTCGGCTGCTGACAGAGGACTCGCTCCTGAAGATGGCCGTACAAAAAAGCGTTGTTGATGTCGAGTTGATGTACAGGCCAGTGACGAGATGCAGCCAGCTGAAGAACCACACGAATCGTGGCGGGTTTGACGACCGGAGAAAAAGTCTCAGAGAAGACAACACCGGCATGTTGTGCAAATCCACGAACAACCCAGCGGGCCTTGTACCTGTCCAGAGAACCGTCCGGGAGGAGTTTGTGACAAAAAACCCACTTGCCCGAGATGACGTTCGCTCCAGGGGGACGAGGAACAAGAGTCCAAGTCTGGTTGGCGACAAGAGCATCATACTCAGCACGCATAGCGGCGGTCCAATGCGGATCACTCAACGCAGAATGCACCGATCGCGGAATCGGAGAGAGAGTCGTGACGCTGAGGTTGTGGTAGCGCGGGTTCGGCTGATGCACACCGGCCTTGGTGCGCGTCACCATATGATGGTGAGGCGGCGGGGGAGGCGGGCATGGACCGCGGCGCCGAGGAGCCACAACAACCGGCTCGGATGACGAGGAAGATGCCGGCGAGCCCACTGGTGTTGGGGTTGAGGGCGTCGGCGAGGCATGAGAAGACCCGGCCGACGGGGCCGAGAGGGTCGGCTCCTCCAGAACCGACAGAGAGCCAGGAGGCTCGGGCTCGGTCGTAGACGGTGATGCGGGCGCAGACGGGCCCGAAGTGCCCGGCTCCTCCGGAGCCAATGAGGCGCCCGAGGGCCCAGCTGGGGTCGCGCCCGACTCCGCCAGAGTCGAGAGGCGGCGACCTGGCGAGGCCGGGGAAACCGGCTCCTCCAGAGCCAAGAGGCGGGGGCCCGACGTGGCCGGGGAGGCCGACTCCTCCTGAGTCGGCGGAGGAAACACCGAGGGCAGCGAGACAGCGGGCGACGAGGCCGCAACCGCGCCCGACCGGCGAGGTGGTGGGAGCGCAAGGGCTCCACGAGTCCGTCGAGGAGAGACGTCCAGAGATGGCGAGGGACGCGGCGATGCCTGTTGAAACGGAAAAACAACCTCATCAAAATAAACGTGCCTAGACACGATCACACGATGGGACTCCGGGTCGTAGCAACGGAAGCCTTTTGTGTTGGGTTGGAAGCCAAGAAATACACAAGCGATGGAGCGAGGCGCTAGCTTATGTGGTGTCGTGGCGGTGATATTAGGATAACAAAGGCAACCGAAAACATGAAGATCATCATATGACGGAGGTGACCCGAATAACAGGTGATGAGGGGTATAGTTCCATCGCGGTTTGCAAGGCCGGATGTTAAGAAGAAGAGTAGCTGTGGCGAGGGCATCTGGCCAGAACCGAGCAGGCATGTGTGCGTGGAAGAGCAAGGCGCGAACACTCTCATTAAGAGTGCGGAGAACACGTTCGGCACGACCGTTTTGTTGAGATGTGTATGGACATGTGAGGCGAAAATGGTGCCATGAGCGGATAAAAGGGTGCGAATAGCGAGGTTATCAAATTCCTTTCCGTTGTCGGTTTGAAGATGGGCAATGGTGCGGTGAAAGTGGGTGGCAACATAGGCGTAAAAGGCATGAAGGGAGGAAGCGACGTCGGATTTGCGGCGCAACGGAAAGGTCCAAGTGAAATGAGAGAAATCATCCAAAATCACAAGGTAATATGATAAACCCGAATTGCTAGGCACGGGAGATGTCCAAACATCACAATGAATAACATCAAAAGGAAGAGTAGCAATTGATGAGGAAGTTGAAAACGGCAAACAAACGTGTTTTCCTATGCGACAGGCATGACAAGTGTGTGCCTCCGATTTATTACATGAAAAAGGAAAATTCTGCAAAACTTTATGAAGAGCGGCGGCGCCGGGGTGACCAAGACGAGCATGCCAGAGAGCGACGTCGGCGTGGAGAGCGACAGGACCACTGCTTGTCGTTTGGCCACATGGGTAGAGATCGCCGGGAGAATCACATCGGCGCAGAACCTTCCGGGAGTGAGCATCCTTGATAGAAAAACCATGTTTGTCAAACTCAACGGTAACAGGATGTTCACGAGTAAGAGTATGGGCAGAACATAAATTTTTTATTAAGGATGGAGACACAAGTACGTTATTGAGAGGTAAGGAAGATGATGAGAGAGGGAGGGAAGACGCGCCGTGGTGGGTTATGGGAAGCGTAGATCCATCACCGACAACGATGCGAGAAAGAAGAGGGTACAGAGAGACTCGAGAGAGGATACCGGGGTTCGACGCCATATGAGCAGCGGCGCCTGTGTCCATGTACCAGTCCCCGCCGCCGGAGTAGTTGCTTGGGGAAGGGGCGACATGAAGGGCGGCTAGGAGCGCCGGGTCATAGGTGTAGCCGGTCGATGGAGCGCCGTAGGACGGTGACATGGCAGCGCCGTGAGCCATGGTCCCGTTGTACGCCGAAGGGCCGCCGGGTCCGGAGCCGCCCGGCGCGGCCAAGAGAGCCTGATGAAGACCCGGGCGAGGGCCAAGTAGGCCCGGAGCAGGCGCCCGCGGAAGTGGCATCGAGTAGGCGTGCACCACCCCCGTCTAGGGGTTGTACCCCGTGAGCCAGGGCGGGGGTGCCGCGGCCTGAGCAGGGGGGATGGAGCCGCCTAGCGGGGCTCAGAGCCGCCGTTGCGGCCACGGCCGTCGCAACCTCCCCGCCTCTTCTGGCGGCCCTGGTCAGGGGCGGCGGGCGGCTGTGGAGCCGGCGCGCGGGGAGGCTGCGGGGGGGGGGGGGGCTTGACAGTGCCGGTGTGGAGAGCGGCGAGAGGAGCCTGCCGCGCTGCGTGACGGAGACACTTCTCCTTCATGTGAAGATACGTGACCGCCTTGGCGTACGTTGGCATGATGAGGAAGAGGTTGGCGGCGGATTGGCCGAGGTCGGGGTGGAGGCCGCGAAGTAGGTTGGTGAGGAGGATGGAGTCGTCGATGTTCATGCCGACATCGCGAAGCTCATCCGCGAGAACCTTCATCCGCGTGCAGTACTCGTCGATCGAGAGATCGTTTTGCTGCATAGTAAAAAAGTCACCTTGGAGGAAGACACGGCGCTGGAGTTGATTGTCGAGGAAGAGGTTGCACAGCCGTGTCCACATAGCGTACGCCGATGGATCACGGGAGTTCACCATGTTGAAGAGCCCCGGGGAGATGGTGAGAAAGAGCCACTTGATGATGCAGGCGTCCACAGCAAGCCACTCGTCGTTGTCCTTCATGTCGCGGATGTCGACGCTGCCATCAACATGCTCGATGAGGCGGAAGGAGCGGAAGAGAAGCGCGAAGTAGGTGCGCCATGGGTTGTAGGAAGAAGAGTCGAGGTCGAGGATGACGGGAACGTGGTCTTTGATGTGGAGCTCGTTGAGGCGATCGGAGGTGAAGGCAGGACAGGCGAAGGAGCCGGCGTCGGAGAGGTCGAGTTTGGAGCGAGACATGATGGTGGCGTTGGTTGGAGAGTGGGAGGGAGGGACGGCGGCGGCGGCTACAGAGGAGGGAGTAGCGGCGGCGGTGGGAGAGGGATTAGGGTTTGGTGTGGCGGCGGCGGCTGCGATAGAAGGAGTGGCAGCGGCGGCGGCGGCGTAGGAGGGTTAGGGTTTGGGTGCGGCGGCAGCGGCGTGTAGGGCAGGCGGCGGCGGCGGCAGGGAGAGAGGGGCGACGGCAGCGTGGGATGCGGCGGTGGCCTAGAGCGGAAGCGAGGGAGATCGGGAGAAAACTGATACCATGTAGAAGACTATAGGATGCAACTCAATTGTATTCCATCGGAGTCGGTTACAATATATACAGGTGGTGTCTTGCGTGACAAGCCAACTAACCCTACAATAGCTCTAGAGATCAATCTATACAAGGCTAAAGATAATAGGAGAATCAGTTGGAAATAAATACAAAGATATCACGTTTCAACAAGAAGGAGGAGCGTCCGTAGTCGTGCTCAGTGAATATAAGCATCGTGACCAAATCACATGGAAAACATCGTGTTTTTTATCCACTTTTATAAATGCAGCGGACTTTCATAACCATTTCCACTGGGAGTCGTAGTCATTCACGTGCGACATCATCTTTTTACACATGACACACATCTAGTAGTATTTTACATATGACACTCATCTAGTTGCTTTGTTAGTGAGAGATTTTTATTTTTTTACCTACATGATAGTGATAATGGTTGCCTTACTTGGTTTTACGTGAAAATTAGTAGAAGTGCCTAGAGCAGAAGTAACCCTTGTTACTGAGACTGATTAGTTAGCAAACAGCTTATGGCACTGTCAATAAAAACGCAATGATTGTATCAGGAGACTTGTTGACCACTCTATTTTAGCACCAGCCTTTTCTTGTCGTGTAGTTGTCATTAACATGGGAAGTTCTAGCTGAATTTTGCACTAGTCTGCTCCACCCCATGCCAACTTTAACAACTTTTTGGATTGCCAGAATTTATAATCAATTACATGAGAACAAAAGCTTAATTCCTATATTTTGAATGAACGTGCTTTTATCGAAAACAGTTGTTTAGTTTTACCTCTTTGTTTGATTTGGTTACTTTTATTATGATAGGCTAGTATGTATGTTTATATGTTTTGTATGCTTGGAGAAATTCACAGGGCCACTGCATGGCCCGCACACGCATTTTGTGGGCCATAGATTGTGTCGTCACTCGAAAGGTTGGGTGCGTGCCTTAGCCCTTAATTACTGAAAAAGTCTTTCACCCCATTTTATATATAAGCAAACCACCACAACCACAAAGTTCAACAAGAGTCCACACACACACACAAAGTAGCACGACACAAAGTACGGGAGGATTCTGTTCAGGGCACAACTCAACAAGTCCTGAAATAGAAAACAAAAGGGGGTAGCATCGCAAGCGAAGAAGCATCCGACTTAGTTGGTGGAGGAGGAGCGGTGGCGCCAAGCGGAGAGCCATCGCACGAAGGTCAGCAATGATGATGTTGATGGCGTTTTGGTCCCGATGGCGGCTAAGCGGCCGCCAAAGCTGCAAATAGCCACACATTTTGTACACCGCGTTAGTAGCACGTCGAAGAGGCACATGCTAGATCACAAGCTTATTTTGAACCGTCCAAAGCGTCCATGCTAGGACCCCAATAGTCAGCCACCTAATGTGGTGACCCATGAAGGAAATATGCCCTAGAGGCAATCATAAATTTATTATTTATTTCCTTATTTCATGATAAATGTTTATTATTCATGCTAGAATTGTATTAACCGGAAACATAATACATGTGTGAATACATAGACAAACATAGTGTCACTAGTATGCCTCTACTTGACTAGCTCGTTGGTCAAAGATGATTATGTTTCCTAACCATAGGCATGAGTTGTCATTTGATAAACGGGATCACATCATTAGGAGAATGATGTGATTGACTTGACCCATTCCGTTAGCTTAGCACTTGATCATTTTAGTTTACTGATATTGCTTTCGTCATGACTTATACATGTTCCTATGACTATGAGATTATGCAACTCCCGATTACCGGAGGACCACTTTGTGTGCTACCAAACGTCACAACGTAACTGGGTGATTATAAAAGGTGCTCTATAGGTGTCTCCGATGGTACTTGTTGAGTTGGCATAGATCGAGATTAGGATTTGTCACTCCGATTGTCGGAGAGGTATCTCCGGGCCCTCTCAGTAATGCACATCACTATAAGCCTTGCAAGCAATGCAACTAATGAGTTAGTTGCGGGATGATGCATTACAGAAACGAGTAAAGAGACTTGCCGGTAACGAGATTGAACTAGGTATTGAGATACCGACGATCGAATCTTGGGCAAGTAACATACCGATGACAAAGGGAACAACGTATGATGTTATGCGGTTTGACCAATAAAGATCTTCGTAGAATATGTAGGAACCAATATGAGCATTCAGGTTCCGCTATTGGTTATTGACTGGAGACGAGTCTCGGTCATGTCTACATAGTTCTCGAACCCGTAGGATCCGCACTCTTAAAGTTCGGTGACGATCGGTATTATGAGTTTATGTGTTTTGATGTACCGAAGGTAGTTTGGAGTCCCGGATGTGATCACGGACATGACGAGGAGTCTCGAAATGGTCGAGATGTAAAGATTGATATATTGGACGGCTATATTCGCACACCGGAAGTGTTCCAGATGATTTCGGAGAAAACCAGAGTGCCGGAGGGGTTATCGGAACCCCCCGGGGAAGTATTGGGCCTTAGTGGGCCTGAGGGGGGAGAGAGGGCTGCAACCCAAGAGGTGGTGCGCCCCCTCCCATTGGGAGTCCGAATTGGACTAGGGGAGGGGGGCGCAGCCCCTCTTTCCCTCTCCCTCTCCCTCTCTTTCCTTCCCCCTTCCCTCTTCCTAGTTGGACTCGGAAAGGATGAATCCTCTTCCTAGTAGGAGGAGGATTCCTCCTCTCCTTGGGGCACACCAAGGCTGGCCGGCCTCCCCCCTTGCTCCTTTATATACGGGGGTGGGGGTGGGGGCACCCAAAGACACACAAGTTGATTGTTCCAAACCGTTGCGGTGCCCCCCTCCACCATAATCCACCTCGATCATATCGTAGCGGTGCTTAGGCGAAGCCCTGCGTCGGTAGCAACATCATCACCATCATCACGCCGTCGTGTTGACGGAACTCTCCTGTGAAGCTCTGCTGGATCGGAGTTCGTGGGACGTCATCAAGCTGAACGTGTGCTGAACTCGGAGGTGCTGTGCGTTCGGAACTTGGATCGGTCGGATCGTGAAGACGTACGACTACATCAACCGCGTTCTCATAATGCTTCTGCTTACGGTCTACGAGGGTACGTGGACGACTCTCTCCCCTCTCGTCGCTATACATCACCATGATCTTGCATGTGCGTAGGAAAGTTTTGACATTACTACGTTCCCCAACAACCCATTGGGGGGAGGCCTGGATCTCGATGAAGAGATCTAGGAAGTTGGTGTTGAAGGAAATATGCCCTAGGGGCAATAATAAAGTTGTTATTTATATTTCCTTATATCATGATAAATGTTTATTATTCATGCTAGAATTGTATTAACCGGAAACTTAGTACATGTGTGAATACATAGACAAACATAGTGTCACTAGTATGCCTCTACTTGACTAGCTCGTTGGTCAAAGATGATTATGTTTCCTAACCATAGGCATGAGTTGTCATTTGATAAATGGGATCACATCATTAGGAGAATGATGTGATTGACTTGACCCATTCCGTTAGCTTAGCACTTGATCGTTTTAGTTTAATGATATTGCTTTCGTCATGACTTATACATGTTCCTATGACTATGAGATTATGCAACTCCCGATTACCGGAGGACCACTTTGTGTGCTACCAAACGTCACAACATAACTGGGTGATTATAAAAGGTGCTCTACAGGTGTCTCCGATGGTACTTGTTGAGTTGGCATAGATCGAGATTAGGATTTGTCACCCCGATTGTCGGAGAGGTATCTCCGGGCCCTCTCGGTAATGCACATCACTATGAGCCTTGCAAGCAATGTGACTAAGGAGTTAGTTACGGGATGATGCATTACGGAATAAGTAAAGAGACTTGTCGGTGACGAGATTGAACTAGGTATGATGATATCAGCGATCGAATCTCGGGCAAGTAACATACCGATGACAAAGGGAACAACATATGTTGTTATGCGGTTTGACCGACAAAGATCTTCGTAGAATATGTAGGAACCAATATGAGCATCCAGGTTCCGCTATTGGTTATTGACCGGATATGAGTCTCGGTCATGTCTACATAGTTCTCGAACCCGTAGGGTCCGCACACTTAACGTTCGATGACGATATGTATTATGAGTTATGTGATTTGATGTACCGAAGGTTGTTCGGAGTCCCGGATGTGATCACGGACATGACGAGGAGTCTCGAAATGGTCGAGACATAAATATTGATATATTGGAAGGTTATGTTTGGACACCGAAAAGGTTTCGGATAGGTTCGGGCATTTTCCGGAGTATTGGGGGGTTACCAAAATCCCCAGGGGGGTTAATGGGCCTTCATGGGCTTTAGTGGAAGAGAGGAGGAGGCGGCCAAGTGGAGGGGCACTCCCCCCAAGCCCAGTCCGAATTGGGAGGGGGGCCCTTTCCTTCTCTCCCTCTTCCCTTTCCTTCCCCTCCTAGTTGGACTAGGAAAGGGGGGAACCTACTCCTACTAGGAGTAGGTTCCCCCCTTGGGGCGCACCCCATGAGGCCGGCCGCCCCCTCCTCCACATCTTTATATATGGGGGAAGGGGCACCCCATAGACACACAAGTTGATTTCTTAGCCGTGTGCGGTGCCCCCTCCACAGATTTCCACCTCGGTCATATTGTCGTAGTGCTTAGGCGAAGCCCTGCGTCGGTAACTTCATCATCACCGTCAACACGCCGTCGTGATGACAAAACTCTCCCTCGGCCTCAGCTGGATCTAGAGTTCGAGGGACGTTATCGAGCTGAACATGTGCAGATCGCGGAGGTGCCGTGCGTTTGGTACTTGTTTGGTTGGACTGCAAAGACATTCGACTACATCAACCGCGTTACTCAACGCTTCCGCTTTCGGTCTACGAGGGTACGTAGACACACTCTCCCCTCTTGTTGCTATGCATGTCCTAGATAGATCTTGCGTGATCGTAGGAATTTTTTTGAAATACTGCGTTCCCCAACAATGGCATCCGAGCCAGGTCTATGCGTAGATGTTATATGCACGAGTAGAACACAAAGGAGTTGTGGGCGTGGGTATATACATATTGTTTGTCGTCACTAGTTGTTTCTTGATTCGGCGGGATTGTTGGATGAAGCGGCCTGGACCGACATTACATGACCGCGTTCATGAGACTGGTTCTACCGACGTGCTTTGCACACAGGTGGCTGGCGGGTGTCTGTTTCTCCAACTTTAGTTGAATCGGATTCAATGATCAGGGTTCTTTCTGAAGATCAAAAAGCAATCACCATACCACATTGTGGTTTCGCTGCGTAGGTAAGAACGGTTCTTGCTAAAGCCCGTAGCAGCCACGTAAAACTTGCAACAACAAATTAGAGGACGTCTAACTTGTTTTTGCAGGGCATGTTGTGATGTGATATGGTCAAGACGTGATTATATAAATTGTTGTATGAGATGATCATGTTTTGTAACACAGTTATCGACAACTTGCAGGAGCCATATGGTTGTCGCTTTATTGTATGAATTGCAATCGCCATGCAATTGTTTTACTTTATCACTAAGCGGTAGCGATAGTCGTGGAAGCAATAGTTGGCGAGACGACAACGATGCTACGATGGAGATTAAGGTATCAAGCCGGCGACGATGGTGGTCATGATGATGCTTTGGAGATGGAGATCAAAGGCACAAGATGATGATGGCCATATCATATCACTTATATTGATTGCATGTGATGTTTATCCTTTATGCATCTTATTTTGCTTAGTACGGAGGTAGCATTATAAGATGATCTCTCACTAAATTTCAAGGTATAAGTGTTCTCCCTGAGTATGCACCAGTGCTACAGTTCGTCGTGCCCAGACACCACGTGATGATCGGGTGTGATAAGCTCTACGTTCACATACAACGGGTGCAAGCCAGTTTTGCACAAGAAGAATACTCGGGTTAAACTTGACGAGCCTAGCATATGCAGATATGACATTAGAACACCAAGACCGAAAGGCCGAGCATGAATCGTATAGTAGATATGATCAACATAGTGATGTTCACCATTGAAAACTACTCCATCTCACGTGATGATCGGACATGGTTTAGTTGTTATTGATCACGTGATCATTTAGATGACTAGAGAGATGTCTATCTAAGTGGGAGTTCTTAAGTAATATGATTAATTGAACTTTAATTTACCTTGAACTTAGTACCTGATAGTATTTTGCATGTCTATGTTGTTGTAGATAAATGGCCCGTGCTGTTGTTCCGTTGAATTTTAATGCGTTCCTAGAGAAAGCTAAGTTAAAAGATGATGGTAGCAACTACACGGACTAAGTCCGTAACTTGAGGATTATCCTCATTGCTGCACAGAAGAATTACGTCCTAGAAGCACCGCTAGGTGCAAAGCCCGCTACAGGAGCAACACCAGATGTTATGAACGTCTGGTAGAGCAAAGCTGATGACTACTCGATAGTTCAGTGTGCCATGCTTTACGGCTTAGAATCGGGAATTCAATGACGGTTTGAACGTCATGGAGCATATGAGATGTTCCAGGAGTTGAAGTTAATATTTCAAGCGAATGCCCAGATTGAGAGATATGAAGTCTCCAATAAGTTCTACAGCTGCAAGATGGAGGAGAATAGTTCTGTTAGTGAACATATACTCAGAATGTCTGGGTACCACAACCACTTGACTCAAGTGGGAGTTAATCTTCCTGATGATAGTGTCATTGGCAGTGTTCTTCAATCATTGCCACCAAGCTACAAAAGCTTCATGATGAACTATAATATGCAAGGGATGGATAAGACAATTTCTGAGCTCTTCGCGATGCTAAAAGCTGAGGAGGTAGAAATCAAGAAGAAGCATCAAATGTTGATGGTCAACAAGACCACTAGTTTCAAGAAGGGCAAAGGGAAGAAGGGGAACTTCAAAAAGAACGGCAAGCAAGTTGCTGCTCAAGTGAAGAAGCCCAAGTATGGACCTAAGCCTGAGACTGAGTGCTTCTACTGCAAAGGGACTGGTCACTGGAAGCGGAACTGCCCCAAGTATTTGGCGGATAAGAAGGATGGCAAAGTGAAAGGTATATTTGATATACATGTTATTGATGTGTACCTTACTAATGCTCGCAGTAGTACCTGGGTATTTGATACTGGTTATGTTGCTAATATTTGCAACTCGAAGCAGGGGCTATGGATTAAGCGGAGATTGGCTAAGGACAAGGTGACGATGCGCATGGGAAATGATTCCAAAGTCGATGTGATCGTCGTTGGCATGCTACCTCTACATCTACCTTCGGGATTAGTTTTAGACCTAAATAATTGTTATTTGGTGCCAGCGTTAAACATGAACATTATATCTGGATCTTGTTTGATGCGAGACGGATATTCATTTAAATCAGAGAATAATGGTTGTTCTATTTATATGAGTAATATCTTTTATGGTCATGCAGCCTTGAAGAGTGGTCTATTTTTACTAAATCTTGATAGTAGTGATACACATATTCATAGTATTGAAACCAAAAGATATAAGTTTAATAATGATAGTGCAACTTATTTGTGGCACTGCCGTTTAGGTCATATTGGTGTAAAGCGCATGAAGAAACTCCATGCTGATGGGCTTTTGGAATCACTTGGTTATGAATCACTTGATGCTTGCGAACCATGCCTCATGGGCAAGATGACTAAGACTCCATTCTTCGAAACAATGGAACGAGCAACAGACTTATTGGAAATAATACATACTGATGTATGCGGTCCAATGAGTGTTGATGCTCGTGGCGGGTATCATTATTTTCTGACCTTCACAGATGATTTGAGCAGATATGGGTATGTCTACTTGATGAAACATAAGTCTGAAACATTTGAAAAGTTCAAAGAATTTTGGAGTGAAGTGGAAAATCATCGTAACAAGAAAATTAAGTTTCTACGATCTGATCGTGGAGGTGAATATTTGAGTTATGAGTTTGGTCTTCATTTGAAATAATGCGGAATAGTTTCGCAACTCACGCCATCTGGAACACCACAACGTAATGGTGTGTTCGAACGTCGTAAGCGCACTTTATTAGATATGGTGCGATCTATGATGTCTCTTACTGATTTACCGCTATTGTTTTGGGGTTATGCTTTAGAGACGGCTGCATTCATGTTAAATAGGGCACCATCGAAATCCGTTGAGACGACACCATATGAACTATGTTTTGGCAAGAAACCCAAGTTGTCGTTTCTTAAAGTTTGGGGCTGCGATGCTTATGTGAAAAAGCTTCAACCTGATAAGCTCGAACCCAAATCGGAGAAATGTGTCTTCATAGGATACCCAAAGGAGACTGTTGGGTACACCTTCTATCACAGATCCGAAGGCAAGATATTCGTTGCTAAGAATGGATCCTTTCTAGAGAAGGAATTTCTCTCGAAATAAGTGAGTGAGAGGAAAGTAGAACTTGACGAGGTAACTGTACCTACTCCCTTATTGGAAAGTAGTTCATCACAGAAATCAGTTCCAGTGATTCCTACACCAATTAGTGAGGAAGCTAATGATGATGATCATGAAACTTCTGATCAATTTACTACCTAACCTCGTAGGTCAACCAGAGTAAGATCCGCACCAGAGTGGTACGGTAATCCTGTTCTGGAAGTCATGTTACTTGACCATGACGAACCTACAAACTATGAGGAAGTGATGATGAGCCCAGATTCAGCAAAATGGCTTGAGGCCATGAAATCTGAGATGGGATCCATGTATGAAAACAAAGTGTGGACTTTGGTTGACTTGCTTGATGATCGGCAAGCCATAGAGAATAAATGGATCTTCAAGAAGAAGACTGACGCTGACGGTAATGTTACTATCTACAAAATCTCGACTTGTTGCGAAAGGTTTTCGACAAGTTTAAGGAGTTGACTACGATGAGACCTTCTCACCCATAGCGATGCTTAACTCCGTCCGAATCATGTTAGCAATTGCCGCATTTTATGAATATGAAATTTGGCAAATGGATGTCAAAACTGCATTCCTTAATGGATATCTTAAAGAAGAGTTGTATATGATGCAACCAGAAGGTTTTGTCGATCCAAAAGGTGCTAACAAAGTGTGTAAGCTTCAGTGATCCATTTATGGACTGGTGCAAGCATCTCGGAGTTGGAATATATGCTTTTTATAGTGTGATCAAAGCATATGGTTTTATACACACTTTTGGAGAACTTGTATCTACAAGAAAGTGAGTGGGAGCTCTATAGCATTTCTAATATTATATGTGGATGACATATTGTTGATTGGAGATGATACTGAATTTCTGAATAGCATAAAAGGATACTTGAATAAGAATTTTTCAATGAAAGACCTTGGTGAAGCTGCTTATATATTGGGCATCAAGATCTATAAAGATAGATCAAGACGCTTAATTGGACTTTCACAAAGCACATGCCTTGATAAAGTTTTGAAGAAGTTGAAAATGGATCAAGCAAAGAAAGGGTTCTTGCCTGTATTACAAGGTGTGAAGTTGAGTCAGGCTCAATGCCCGACCATCGCAAAAGATAGAGAGAAAATGAAAGTCATTCCCTATGCTTCGACCATAGGTTCTATCATGTATGCAATGTTGTATACCAGACCTGATGTGCGCCTTGCTATTAGTTTAGCAGGGAGGTACCAAAGTAATCCAAGAGTGGATCACTAGACAACGGTCAAGGACATCCCGAAATACCTAAAAAGGACTAAGGATATGTTTCTCGTCTATGGAGGTGGCAAAGAGCTCGTCATAAACGGTTACGTCGATGCAAGCTTTGACACTGATCTGGATGACTCTAAGTCACAAATCGGATACGTATTTTTATTGAATGGTGGAGCTGTCAATTGGTGCAGTTCTAAACAGAGCGTCGTGGCGGGATCTACGTGTCAAGCGGAATACATAGCTGCTTCAGAAGCAGCAAATGAAGGAGTCTGGATGAAGGAGTTCATATCCAATCTAGGTGTAATACCTAGTGCATCGGGTCCAATGAAAATATTTTGTGACAATACTGGTGCAATTGCCTTAGCAAAGGAATCCATATTTCACAAGAGAACCAAGCACATCAAGAGATACTTCAATTCCATCCGCGATCAAGTCAAGGAAGGAGACATAGAGATTTGCAAGATACATATGGATCTGAATGTTGCAGACCCATTGACTAAGACTCTCTCACGAGCAAAACATGATCAGCACCAGGACTCCATGGGTGTTAGAATCATTACTGTGTAATCTAGATTATTGACTCTAGTGCAAGTGGGAGACTGAAGGAAATATGCCCTAGAGGCAATAATAAAGTTGTTATTTATATTTCCTTATATCATGACAAATGTTTATTATTCATGCTAGAATTGTATTAACCGGGAACTTAGTACATGTGTGAATACATAGACAAACAGAGTGTCCCTAGTATGCCTCTACTAGACTAGCTCGTTAAACAAAGATGGTTAAGTTTCCTAGCCATAGACATGTGTTGTCATTTGATGAACATGATCAAATCATTAGAGAATGATGTGATGGACTAGACCCATCCGTTAGCTTAGCACTATGATCGTTTAGTTTATTGCTATTGATTTCTCCATAACTTATACATGTTCCTACGACTATGAGATTATGCAACTCCCGAATACTGGAGGAACACTTAGTGTGCTATCAAACGTCACAACGTAACTGGGTGATTATAAAGATGCTCTACAGGTGTCTCCGATGGTGTTTTTTGAGTTGGCATAGATCGAGATTAGGATTTGTCACTCCGATTGTCGGAGAGGTATCTCTGGGCCCTCTCGGTAATGCACATCACTATGAGCCTTGCAAGCAATGTGACTAATGAGTTAGTTATGGGATGATGAATTACAGAATGAGTTAAAATACTTGTCGGTGACGAGATTGAACTAAGTATGATGATACCGACGATCGAATCTCGGGCAAGTAACATATCGATGACAAAGGGAACAACGTATGTTGTTATGCAGTTTGACCGATAAAGATCTTCGTAGAATATGTAGGAACCAATATGAGCATCCAGGTTCCGCTATTGGTTATTGATCGGAGATGAGTCTTGGTCATGTCTACATAGTTCTCGAACCCATAGGGTCCGCATGCTTAACGTTCGATGACGATATGTATTATGAGTTATGTGATTTGATGTACCAAAGGTTTTTCGGAGTCCCAGATGTGATCACGGACATGACGAAGAGTCTTGAAATGGTCGAGACATAAAGATTGATATATTGGAAGGTTATGTTTGGACACAGGAAAGGTTTTGGATAGGTTCGGGCATTTTCCGGAGTACCGAGGGTTACCGGAACCCCCCGGGGAGTTAATGGGCCTTCATGGGCTTTAGTGGAAGAGAGGAGGAGGCGGCCAAGTGGAGGGGCGCTCCCCCAAGCCCAATCCGAATTGGGAGGGGGGCCGGCCCCCCTTTCCTTCTCTCCCTCTTCCCTTTCCTTCCCCTCCTAGTTGGTCTAGGAAAGGGGGGAACCTACTCCTAGTAGGAGTAGGATTCCCCCCTTGGGGCGCACCCCATGAGGCCGGCCGGCCCCCTCCTCCACTCCTTTATATACGGGGGAAGGGGGCACCCCATAGACACACAAGTTGATTTATTAGCCGTGTGCGGTGCCCCCCTCCACAGATTTCCACCTTGGTCATATTGTCGTAGTGCTTAGGTGAAGCCCTGCATCGTTAACTTCATCATCACCGTCAACACGCTGTCGTGCTGAAGAAACTTTCCCTCAACCTCAGCTAGATCTAGAGTCCAAGGGACGTCACCGAGTTGAACGTGTGCAGATCGCGGAGGTGCCGTGCGTTCGGTACTTGATTGGTTGGATCGCAAAGACGTTCGACTACATCAACCGCGTTACTCAATGCTTCCGCTTTCGGTCTACGAGGGTACGTAGGCACACTCTCCCCTCTCGTTGCTATGCATCTCCTAGATAGATCTTGCGTGACCGTAGGAATTTTTTTTGAAATACTACGTTCCCCAACAGGTGTTACACCAACGACCTCGCGGAGGCAGCTCTAGAGGAACTGAGCGGACACACACAAAAAGAAGATGTGGTTTGAGTCTTCTTCTGTCCCACATAGGGGACAGACCCCATCGCCCGGGCCATTCCGCTTAAGCACCTCCACACCGGACGGGACACGACTGCAGATCCATTGGCATAGAAAGATCCTGATCTTCAGAGGAAGTCTGAGCGACCAGATCAACTCAAGGGCCTCCGATGCAGGAGTGACAGCGATGGACTGGTAAAGAGACTTCATGGAGAATTTGCCAGAGGGCTCTAAGTGCCACGAGCGATTGTTTGCCTGCTTTAGGTCCGACTCATGAAGGGCGACGGTCTCAAGGAGCTTGTGCCAGGAGGTTAGGTTCGGAGGCCCAAATGGCCATCAGAATGTGAGTCGACCTAAGTGAATAAGGGTCGCCTCGACGGAGATCCGCGGTTCCACAGTGGTGGAGAACAAGTCTGGAAAGCGGGCCGCTAAAGGGGCATCCCAGCCCACCGGTCAAACTTGAACATGGTGGATGTCACGGATCCGACCGCGATGGCGGTCCCGATGTAGAGGAGCGGGAGCTTTGGATGACGGACTACCAGAACTGTGAGCCACCAGATCTCTGGCAGAAGGCAAGCAGGTGGCCACATAGGTATTTGTTTCGGATGATATGGAGCCAAAGTCCACCCTCCCCATTGGCGATCCGCCAGAGCCAGCGTGTCAGGAGGGCAATGTTCATGCGTTTGGAGGACATGATCCCAAGGCCGCCATAGTCACGCGGCTTGCAGATGTCAGGCCAGCGAACCATATGGTACTTCTATTTATCACCTTCGCGGGCCCAGGAAAATCTAGCCCGGACTTTGCCGATCTCGTGATGGAGCGTTTTAGGCAGGCTATAGAAGCTCATGATGAACAGGAGTAGGCTGGACAAGAAGGAGTTGATGAGGATCGTCCATGCCATCTACCCTGCCAAGGCTTGATACAGTGTTGGAGCTTGAGCACCGTAGGCCTCAGGTCCACCACGAAGAGCCGAGAGTCACTAATGGGAATCCCTAGGAAGGTTGTGGGGAAGGAGCCCAGCTGAAAATTGAGGCGGTCAGCGATAGTCTAACTATCGGTTGGGGAGTAGCCCATCATCATCACTTCGCTCTTATCGAAGTTGATTTCGAGGCCCAACATCTGCTAAAAGCAGAGTAGGAGGAATTTCAGGTTCGTGATATCGGCCGCGGAGCCCTCCACCATGATGATGGTGTCGTCGGCATACTGAAGGAGGGACACAACACTTCCCTCCACAAGGTGCGGCACTACACCGCGGCTGTGGCCCATGGCTTTAGCCTTGTCGAGGATAGTAGCCAATGTGTCGACCACCATGTTGAAAAAGCAAGGGGCGAAGGGGTCGCCCTGCCTAACCCCACTTAAGGTGGGGAAGTAGGGGCTGATCTCACCATTGATGTTAACTGCAGTTCGTCCGAACGAGACCATCTGCATGACCCGGGTGACCCAGCGATCATCGAACCCTTTCCGGAGCAACACTTCCCAAAGGAAGGACTAGCTAACCGTGTCATAGGCTTTGTGGAAGTCAATTTTCAGGAAGACGGCCTTGAGGTGTTTGGATCGAACCTCATGGTGGACCTTATGAAAGACTAGGACCCCATCTAGGATATATCGGCCTTGGATGAATGCCGACTAGTCGGGGTGGGTAATGCGATCGGTCAAAGGGGTCACCCTATTGGCGTACCCCTTTGCCAGGATGCGGAAAATCATGTTGATCACCGTGATAGGACGGAACTGGCGGATGTTTGAAGCGCCGGTGACCTTGGGGATCAGTGTGATGATCCCATAATTAAGGTGGTGGAGGTCAATGGTGCCAACTTAGAAATCCTCAAAGAGAGGGCGTTGTCCACACCGCGCCGGAAGCGGCGGAAAAAAAGCTCCCGCTATCGCCTGGCGATCTGGCGGCGATGGAGATAGAGTGAGGGTTGAAGATGGAGGCGGAGGGTCCGGCGGTCAGTCCGGCGGAGGGAGGGGACAATGAAGGGGCGGGCTCCATCGGGGGCCTTTCCAACGCGGTGGAGTGGAGCGTGGTCAAGGCTGAGGCAAGGGGAATCTACCGATCCGCTCCAGATCGGAAGAGAGTTTGGGAGCGGATGAAGCTTCGGGCAGAGGAGCTCTTCAGCAGGAATCAAGGCGAGATTGGCGTTGATCTGGTGGGGTCGACGCCCGGCGAATACAAGGGCATCAAGGCGATTCCCTCGGTGATTTTACAGGGAGCAAGGGGGATGGAGATGGCCTGGCCTCTCGAAGACAAGGAGCGCGTGGGGAGACAGGTTCGTGTGATTTGCTCTCTGCTTCGCCTGAGATTTGTTTATCGAATTTTGGTAAGGAAATAGGGAAGTCTCGGGAGATTGATGATCTTTGTGAATTCATAGGAAAGGGTGTAATTAGTGGGTTGACATCTATGGCAGATTATTGCTGCAATCTGCCGGAGTGTATTTTCCTTACAGCTATTAATGAGAGAGAGGGAAAACGGGAACTTGATCATTTTAGCATAATAATAAAGAGGGGGAAGGGAGAAATTAGGGGGATATTATGTTGGAAACAGCCAATTAAAGACCTATTATTCTTTGTTAAGTGCACACATTTTGTCCCGTTTGTTGCAAATTCGGGAGAGAACAAGAGCTATATCAGCTCCAGGAAACTGCGTCTCGTTTCTCCAGTTCATATCATAGAGGGAAAAAGTCTTTCTACCCTGTTCCTCCTTTCGGGTTCATCTTTCTTGGCCGGGAGGGGCATGGAGAAGAGAGGGGAGGTGGTGAAAGAGAAGGGAGAGATTCAGGGGGGAGTGCCGACTGCGACGACGGGGCAGAGTGAGTCGGTGATCATTTCAGGGGGTGACCTCTCTGTTCTGCCTCCTACATCGGACAGTGATGGGAGGTGTGTGCTGAGGCGCCCCCGAGGTGATGTTTCTCCGCTGATCATCGACTTGGAGGCTGCACGGAGGGCGGTTAGCGGATCCCTGGTGGTGGGGCATCTCCTATCGCCCTTCCAAGTAAATCCGCAAATCCTTGTGGATGAACTCCGTGATTGTTCGGCATGTAAGTTGCAAGGTGCGGTTACTATTCAAGAAGTGTCCAGCGAGGACGGCCGTTTCATCCTCAACTTCACCTCTGAGGAGGATAAGCGTTTCATCCTCAAGGCCAAGCCGTGGCACTACAAGCGCGACGGCATTATCTTCGCTGAGTTTGATGGCATGGGCGACCCGGCTTAGTTTACCTCAGAGTCATGGCCATATGGGCATAGGTTCTTGACCTCCCGTTCGAATTGAAAACTGAGAGTATTGGCCGGTCTCTAGGGGAGCAAATTGGGAAGGTGATTGTTGTCTCTCATCGGAATCACATGATAGTAGAAAAGTACCTGCGTGTGCGTGTTAAAATTCCATTACATGAGCCTCTCAAAAGTAAAGTAGAATTCACGCCCTTAGGTAGTAAAGAGAGTATTCAGTATGATGTCAGATATGAAAAACTACCATCCTTTTGTGAGTGTTGTGGGCTTGTAGGACACATGTCTGAGAGGTTCTGTGGGATCCCTAAGGATAGGAGAGTAGCATCTGTTCCAAAAAACCTTAGCGTGGATGCTTACTGGAAGGGTCAAGTGTCACGTAGAAGAACTCTTATGTTCGGTGGCTCAAGTAACAATATCCTATCTAGAACCACGGAGGGAATGGTGGTCAAGGTGACCAAAGTTGTGACTGATCTCACGGTGATGGACAAGGGTGCCGCGACACCCGCGACGACGGCCCAGGTGGGCCACTCGCTCGGCCAGGAGGGTCGAGCTCTTGTCGCCCCCTAGTGGGCCTCCCTTGGTGCTGCGCCAGGTCAAGAGGACTTGGCAGCAGCCCCTCTTGACCAGACCAACCTTGGCCAGGAGGGCATGGAGCTGGTGGAAAAGGGGGTCTACAATTCAGGCGCGCCACCGCTCGGTCAGGAGGGCCGAGCTACTGTGGCGCCCCTCAACACCCCTGCCGGCACTGATCTTGGTCAGGTGGACTGGGCTGCTGCTCAAACCACCACTACCAGGCTTGGCCAGGAGGGTCTTGGCCTGGTGGCGGGGGGAGTTTCCCTCCCGTATGTACTACCTGGCCAGGAGGGCCAGGTACAAGTATGTTTGGGTGGGCCTGGAGCTCCCAAAGTGATCCCTGAAGCTACTGTTTCTTGGCAGAACCCAGCCGGCCAAGAGGGCCAGGGGACACAGCTAATTGGTGCAATTAATTGTGCCTCTTCTCCAGGTTTTGTTGTCCCAGATTACTTCGAACAACTCCTGTTCAAACCGGGTGTGCTGGAGGCACTCCCAGGAGCGGTTGCTGCAAAGGTTGGCCTCTACAAATAGAAACACTAGTACTGCTTTCATGTTTAGTGCTAAAAAGACACCCATGCAGGTCAAGCCAAAGGGTAAGGGTAGGAAAGAGAGGAAGGAGAGAGGAACTGAGAGGTCGGACGAAGCTCGCAAAAATATCATAGGTAAAAAGAGGAAGAATTTTTTTGATGCACCACTGGCTGGTAGTGAAGTAGATTTTTCCTTTGAAAAAATGATGGATAGCTATGAGCATATTTTGTATGGAGATATAAGTGTCTCTTCTAAGAGAGTGTGTATGGGTAGAGTGGAAGCAGTGAGGGATGGGAATGGGGGTACCACACATGTAGCTAGAGAAGTAGAAGGGAAAGATCAAGCTTATGTGCAAGAGAGGAGGGAATCTGTTGGAGATGATGGCACATTGGCGGCCTCCGAAGAGGAGGTCCGCTGGGCCAAATGAAAATCATAGGATGGAACTGCCGTGGTATGCTCTCCCCCACGGCAGTTCATGAGCTCTTGGACTTTCAAGGGCGTGTCAAGGCGGAGTTGATTTTTCTTTCTGAGTCTCATTTGAATAAATGTAAAGCCGATGAGCTACGTTGTGTTTTAAATTTCGATTCAATGTTTGTAGTGGAAAGTGATGGTCGGGCCGGCGGCCTCGTTTTGTTTTATCAAAAGATGAATAAAGTCATTTTGAACTACGAGTCAACTCATTTTATTGATGTTCTTTTCATGAATGAAAATGTTGTATAGTGGCGTTTTACAAGTTTTTATGGTTATTCGAACTGGAATGAGCTTAATCTTTCTTGGGACGATATTCGCAATCTCCATAATAAGGGGGATCACCCCTGGGTAATATTGGGAGATTTCAATGAAATTTTACTATCTTCAGAAAAGGAGGGAGGGAATGTGAGGCCTAATGCAATGATGAGAGAGTTTCGTAATTGCTTGGGAGAATGCGGTCTCGAAGATATGGGCTATATTGGTGATTGCTTCACTTGGAGAAGAGGCGAGATTAGGGAGAGACTTGATCGTGGGTTTTGTAATGTGGAGTGGGCGAACAAATTCCCACGGGCTGCAATCATAAACAAAGAACATGTCCATTCTGATCATCGACTCCTTGTCTTGGATACGAAATATTATGATGGTAACATGTTTAATCAATCTAGAAGATGAGTAAAACAGTTTGAAGCTCGTTGGCTCATAGAAGAGACAGTGGTAGAAATTGTACGTACATCATGGGAAAAAGCAAAGATGTTAGGCATCGAACCGTCTCTCGCTGAACGTACTAGGGAGGTGCATGCGGATTTGCATACCTGGGATCGTGATATACTAAGAGGGCCGAAAAATAGAATAAAAAAACAAAAAAAACTAGAAAAATTGCAAAGGGGCCCTATGAATGCGGAAACTCAAGTGCAACAAAAGGAGACCCTAGTCCTTATTGAAAATCTTTTGGAACAAGAAGAGATTTATTGGCTACAACGGGGTCGTGCAAACTGGCTATTACATGCTGATCGTAACCCCTCTTTTTTCCATAATGCAGCAACAACGAGAAAGAAGAGAAACCAGATTAAAAAATGGCTTGATGAGAATGGTGTATGGGTACAAGACATGGAGATGAAAAATCACATTTTGGGGTATTTTCTAAATCTTTTCAAATCAGAAGTGGCTCAACCGAATCCGGAGATTATATCCCTTGTTAAAAGGAAAGTGACTGATGAAATGAATAATGCCCTTCTAGCCCCTTATACAGAAGAGAATGTACGAAAGGCACTCTTTGATATTGGAGATTTAAAAGCACCAGGTCCGGATGGTCTGTACGCTGTTGTAAGGGCATATTTATCCCTTAGTTGTTTTGGTGATTGATGACAATGCTTTTGCAGACTAATCGTGTGCATGGAGTATTTCAGACATATCATGACTAGGCACAAGACGATTTGGTGCCCCTCGAAGACTATTGAAGACGACGTTTCTCTACATTTCTTTTCGGTGGACTTGAGTCATAGGAAAGCCGTACTATTAAGAGGGGACCGCTTTGGAAAGGTTTGGGTGGAATCATCACATACACATCTACTCCTTTTGCACCACCTTTCCTTTGGCTATTTGGAGCATCATCCATCTCTCCTTGTCTATGCAAAATGAAGGTCTCCTAGTGTTGCTGAACTGGGGCATGCGGTAGTACTGCTCCTCGGAGCGGTAGTACCGCAGGCCCTTGCGGTAGTATCGGCCTCTGGCGCGGTAGTACCTCAAGTGCTCACGGTAGTACCGCACCTCGGGAGCGGTAGTACGGTGGCCTTAGGCCAGGCGCTGCTGCTAGTGCGGTAATAGGGGCGGATGTAATTTTTTACATACGCGACGTACGTGGTAGTACCGCTCCATGGGCGCGGTAGTACCATGCGCTCTGGCTAGGCTCAGCAGCATGAGCAGTAGTAGGGGCGGATGTAATTTTTTACATCCGCGCCCTACGCGGTAGTACCGCTCCAGGTCTGCGGTAGTACCGTGTCGGATTTTTGCATGGATCAAAACTCAGTGGAAGTACTCACGGATGTATTTTTATATGTCCGTGCCTTCCCGACCTAGTCCATTCCTGCCTTGCGGTAGTACCGCGCCAGCGGTTCTACCGCTCCTTGCCTTAGCGCTTCAGGACTGGTCTTAGGCCCTGCCATGGCAGCGGTAGTACCGCGGTTCGCTGCGATAGTACCGTGAGCCCTTGTGGTAGTACCGCTTGTTTGGTGCGGTAGTACCACAGGTCGCGGGCTAGTTAAGTGTATAACGGTTGGATATGTTATTTCACTATATAAGGGGTGTCTTCTTCTCCAAGTTGACTACCTCTTCCACCTCCAAGCCCCATTGTTGCTCTAAGCTCCATTTTCGCCCGATCTCTCTCCCTAGTCGATCAAACTTGTTGATCTCCTACGGATTGGTTGAGAAGGCCTAGATCTACATATCCACCAAGAGATATTTGATTCCCCCACTAATCCCTCATGGATCTTGTTACTCTTGGGTGTTTGAGCACCCTAGACGGTTGAGGTCATCGCGGAGTCATACTCCATTGTGGTGAAGCTTCGTGGTGTTGTTGGGAGCCTCCAATTAAGTTGTGGAGATTTCCCGAACCTTGTTTGTAAAGGTTCGGTCGCCGCCTTCAAGGGCACCAATAGTGGAATCACGGCATCTCACATTGTATGAGGGCGTGAGCAGAATATGGTGGCTCTAGTGGCTTCTTGGGGAGCATTGTGCCTCCACACCGCTCCAACGGAGACGTACTTCCTCTCAAAGGGAAGGAACTTCGGTAACACATCCTCGTCTTCACCGATTCCACTCTTGGTTATCTCATCCCTTTACTCGTGCAAGCTTATCTTGTGTTACTTCCCTTGCTTGCTTGTTTACTTATTGTTGTTGGATCATATAGGTTGCCCACCTAGTTGCATATCTAGACAACTTACTTTGATGCAAAGTTTAAATTGGTAAAGAAAAGCTAAAAATTGTTAGTTGCCTATTCACCCCCCTCTAGTCAACTATATCGGTCCTTTCAATTGGTATCAGAGCCTCGTCTTTTTATTAAGGACTTTGCCGTCCGAAGAGTATGGTTGACACCATAGACGATGAGGAGGAGCACCCCGGTGTGATTCCGTCCTCGTCTACGACCGATGGGGGAACCTCGGTCTCACGTGAGGAACTCAATCTGGCCTTGGACACATTTAAAACCTCCATGACGGCCGAGGTCAAAGGCGTGCTTAAGGATTTTCTTAATGGTCTTAAATTATCCACCGCACCTTTGGAAGTGGTTGATCCCACTAACAAGGTGACGGTTGCTAACTCTGACAAGGGGGAAGCTTCTAGTGATAAAGTTCCTTTGTCTAGTGGTAAAAGTGGAAATGGCATCTTTGCCCATGTGGAACCTTCACTTACCTATGGAGGACCGATTCCCTCCACTAATTTAAATCATACCGGTTCTCCTCCTAAGACTGTGAAGAATGAGGATTTTGACGCTTGGGTATATCGCTTTAAACGTCATTTAAATCATGTGAATACTAACCTTTGGAGAATCATTGAGCAAGGTTTCTATCCGCTGACCCAAGCAACTTCACCCCAAGAGAAGCCGCAGATCGTCAATTCAACAAGAATGCTCTCTTCATCATCCAAGATGCAATCCCTCCCGAAGATATTGCGCATCTCCGGCCATTCACCGTGGCAAAGGAAGCATGGCGCCATGTTGTTTCCCTTTACAATGGAAGCGCAAGCATTCAACGCTCCAACTATGAAGTGGTGCAAGATGAAGCCGATGAATTTGCTATGAATGAAGGTGAAGAACCTCATGAGCTCTAGGGAGAATAACCACACTCGCGGTCTCACTCTGAGATCATGGGATCAAGGATAAAAATGACAATTGGATCAAGCGGAAATTTCTCAAAGCCATGATGCCTTACCATAAGGCCATGTCCTCCATCATCCGTCAAAGGCCGGACTTCCACACCTTGTCATCTAGCGAAGTGTTGGATGAGTTTGTGGCAATGAGTATCTTGGACAAGACCGCCGACAATGCGATATTGCATTCTCAAAGAGCCAAGAAGCCCAATCTTGCTTTGAAGGCCAAGGCTAGTGTGGAAGAAGAGGAGGAAGAGTAAGAAGAGGATAGCAACCCCGAGGATACAAAATATGATTATCATGAGCACATGGCTCTCGCTTCAAGAAAATTTTGGAGCAAGAAGAACTCAAGGCCCAACTTCAATAAGAGCAACTCAAGTGGTGCGAAGGGCAAGCAACGTGTGAGGACTCGCTACAATTGTGGCAATGTGAGCCACTTTGTTGCGGAGTGCCCCTATGAGAAGAGGGAAGACAATGGTGGCAAACTCATCCGGAAGGACAAGGCCAAGTCTTTCCCCAATAAGAACCACTTCACCAAGAAGGCCCCTCCCAAGGGATTGGTGGCACAAGAAGAGTACAATGAGGATGATGAAGAAGAAGATGGTGAGACGGTTGCCATGGCCTCCGTGGCCATTGCGACAACACCCCGGGCGTCCCTCTTCGACTCACCTAATGAGAAAATCACCACCAAGTGCCTCATGGCTAAAGCCACCAACAAGGTGACCCCCAACATCAAAACTACCATCATCACTCCTCCTTCTTTGACGGATTGCATTGATGAAAGTGGGGGGTCCAACGTGGAGGAAAATGAGTTTGAGTCTTTTATGAGTAAGCTTAAGGGTAAATCCAAGAAGCACTTCGTTGCTCTCTTGGAACAACTTGGTGAAGCCAATGACATGATCGAGGCTCACGAAGACACCATCTCTAAGATGGAGGGGCATAGTCGTGACTATGCCGATGAGATATCGGATCTCTCTAATGCTCTTGAGGAAGAGCGTGGTCATCGCTTGGCTCTTGAGGAGTCTCACAATGATGACCATGCTAAATTAAAGAAATATCTTGATCATGCTCTTGTTGTGTCCCGTGTGCTAAATTCCGAGAAGGCCAAACTTGGTGTTGATCTTACTAGACTCAAGGAGGAGTTTGATATCCTTGAAAAGGCTCACAAGGCCTTGAAGAGTACTCATGCTAGTCTTAAAGAGTCTCATGATCATCTCCAAGTGAGGCTAACCAAGGAGAAAGCCACTTTTCCTCATATGGTTTTAATTGATAATGCAAATGCTACTAACCCTTGTTGTGAGCATGTGCATCTTGTTGAGGAGAATGCAAAGTTGAAGGATCAACTTGAGAAAGGCCTTGTGTCGTGCATACAAGGTGAGAAGAACCTCAACAATCTTTTGAGCAATCAAAAGGAAGTTGTGCCCAAGGAAGGGATTGGGTTTGCACCCAAGTCCAAGAACAAGAAGAAGAATGGCAAGGAAAAACGACCTCCTCCTCTCATGCAAACTTTTGTCAAAGAGGGAGAGAGTGCCTCTAAGAAGAAGAAGAACAATGTGAAGGGTGGTGGTGTCAAGAAGGGCAATGCCACCCCTTCTAACAATGCCGACAACTTTAACCCTTCCTATGTGTTATGCCGTGCTAGTGATGGGCGTGTTTATGCTAAATTTGTTGGTTCTCCTTATGAGTACATTGAATGGTCTATTTGGGTTCCTAAGACCCTTGTCACTAATATCAAAAGACCCATTACAAAACGGGTACCTAAAACCAAGCATTGATCTCTTGTAGGTGTTTGCTTCCGGTGGGGGATCATGGTTGCTCGATAGTGGAGCCACTAATCATATGACCAGAAGCAAGGACTTTGTGGTGGACGTGCAAAAGATTCCATCTATGCCCACCAATGTCGAGTGGGTGATGCCTCGTCCTTTAAGGTATTGGGGCTTGGCAAGGTTGTCATTTCTCATGATCTCACGATCAAGAAGGTCATGCTTCTTGAGTCCCTTGCATACAATTTACTTTCCGTTCGTCAACTTGCAATCATGGGCTTTGACGCTTTCTTTGATATTGATACCATGGCCCTCTTGTGGAGCAAGACTCTTAAGGTAGCCTTTGTTGGGCATGTCGAGAATGGTCTCTATGTGATTAACTTTTCGGAGCGACCCACTAAGACCCCGACATGCCTAATGGCTAAAGTTGATGTGGGATGGCTTTGGCATCGCTGTTTAGCCCATGCCAATATGAGATCTTTGCAAAGTCTTCTCAAGGGGGACCATGTTCGTGGACTAACAAATGTTAGTTTTGCCAAAGATCGTGCTTGCAGTGCCTGCATTGAAGGAAAGCTACATGAGAAGGCTCACCCTCCCACGACTATCCTTTACTCAAAGAGGCCTTTGGAGCTCCTTCACTTGGATCTCTTTGGGCCTCCATCCTTTGATAGTCTTGCGGGTAGAAAGTATTGCTTGGTGATTGTGGATGACTATTCAAGATACACTTGGGTGTACTTCTTCAAGAGGAAGAGTGAGACCCAAAAAACTGTCATTGACTTTGCAAATGAAGCTCAACGTCAACACAATGCAAACATCTTGACAATAAGAAGTGACAATGGCACCAAGTTCAAGAACTACACCTTGGATGAGTTTCTTAGTGATGAGCGGATCAAACATCAATATTCCTCACCTTACACCCCTCAACAAAATGGTGTAGCGGAGACGAAGAACCGGACGTTGATGGATGTGGCAAGAACCATGATGGCGGAGTTCAAGTCTCCATACAACTTTTGGTCCGAAGCCATCAACACCGAGTGTCATGCATCCAATCGGCTCTACCTCCACAAAGGCTTGAACAAGACTCCATATGAGATACTCACCGGTAACAAGCCCAACCTCAAGTACTTCCGGGTGTTCGGGTGGAAATGTTTCATTCTCAAGAAAGGTGTTAGTTTGTCTAAATTTGAGGCTAGAGCTCATGAGGGCATATTTGTTGGTTATGCTACAAACTCTCATGCTTACCGTGTCCTCAATAAGTCCACGAGACTTATTGAGGAGACATGTAACATGGAGTTTGATCAGAATAACGGCTCCCAAGTGGAGCAAAGTGGTACTTGTGATGTAGGTGATAAAATTCCTCCCCAAGCCATAAGAAGAATGGGTGTTGGTTTTATCCTACCCATTGAGGAACCCCTTGTGGCCGAAGGAGAAGGACAATGTTCCACTCAAGTGGAACCATCACCAACCCAAGACCCACACGCTTCCAAAGAACAAAGTGAAGACCCTCAACCTCATGAAAAAGACCAAGGGTGAGATCAACCTCAAGATGGCGTTGAACCACCAAGTGATGCCCAAGGTCAAGTTCTCTCCTCCGAGCAAGCTCAAGATCAAGAACAAGCTCAAGACGACGCTCAAGATGATCATGTAACCGCTCCTCAACTCACTCCCGAGGAGTAATTGGAGCATCGTGCCGCCAAGATTGCATCCAAGCTATCTACCAAGGGTCGTCTCATGACAAATGTGCTTGGAAGCATACAAAAGGGGGTAAGCACTCATAGAAAATTGGCGAACTATGTGAACATCACGCGTTTGTCTCTTGTGTTGAACCCCAAAAGGTCTATGAGGCGCTTGAAGATCCGGAATGGCTTAATGCCATGCATGAAGAACTCAACAACTTCGAGCACAACAAGGTGTGGAGATTGGTGCCAAGGCCAACGGGGAACCATAATGTCATTGGAACCAAGTGGATATTCAAGAATTATTGTCCGCAACAAGGCTCGCTTGGTAGCTCAAGGCTACTCCCAAGTCGAGGGTATCGACTACGGTGAAACATTTGCTCCCGTTGCATGAAGGAATCAAGAAGGCCGTGGAGGACCAAGTTCCAGCAACAGAAGACACCCTTCAACTGGATCATAATCTTCTTACCCCTACAGAAATTGAAGCTTTCAAGATGATTGAGTTGGCTCGTATACAAAATAAGTATCTCACACATGAAAATATTTTGTTGAAGGAGCATATCATCGCACTCAAGGGCATTATCCGCAAGTTAGAAGACCTCCTACGCTCGATGTGCGACTATAAGTCATCAACAACTCCACCTTCTTCACATATAGATATACTATCTTGGACATCTTTTATGATTGTGAGCACTCGTTAAAATATGACATGCTAAAGAGTTGACATTGGACAAGGTAGACAACGTAATGGGTTATGTTTTCTTACATCTGAGATGAATTATATTGTCTTGGATCTTCCAACATGATGAGATTGCCTTTCCCCCTCATGCTAGCTAAATTCTCAGCACCAAGTAGAGATACTACTTGTGCTTCCAAATACCCTTAAACCAGTTTTGCCATGAGAGTCCACCATATCTACCTATGGATTGAGTAAGATCCTTCAAGTAAGTTGTCATCGGTGCAAGCAATAAAAATATTGCTCTCTAAATATGTATGATTGATTGGTGTGGAGGAAATAAGCTTTATACGATCGTGTGATATGGAAGTAATAAAAGCGACAGACTGCATAATAAAGGTTCATATCACAAGTAGCAATATAAATTGACGTTCTTTCGCATTAAGATTTTGTGCATCCATCCATAAAAGTGCATGACAACCTCTGCTTCCCTCTGCGAAGGGCCTATCTTTTATTATTGTCTTCTACCTTATGCAAGAGTCAAGGTGATCTTCACCCTTCCTTTTGACATTTTATCCTTTGGAAAGCACAATATGTTGGAAAGATCATGGTATATATGGCTAATTGGATGTGAGTTTTCATGAATTATTACTGTTGACATTACCCTTGAGGTAAAACATTGGGAGGCAAAACTATAAGCCCCTATCTTTCTCTGTGTCCGACTAAAACTCCATACCCATAAGTATTGCGTGAGTGTCAGCAATTGTGAAAGACTATATGATAGTTGAGTATGTGGACTTGCTGAAAAGCTCTTATACATTGACTCTTTCCTATGTTATGATAAATTGAAATTGCCTCAATGATTGAGATTATAGTTTGTTAGTTTTCAATCAAGTTAACGATTCATACTTGATATTGTGATTGAATTATTACTCTAGCATAAGATAGCATATGACAAGAATTATATAAGTTGTTGTTCTAAGAATGATCATGATGCCCTCATGTCCGTATTTTATTTTTATCGACACCTTCATCTCTAAACATGTAGACATATTTTTCCAATTCGGCTTTACGCTTGAGGACAAGCGAGGTCTAATCTTGGGGGAGTGATACGTCCATTTTGCATCATGCTTTTATATCGATATTTATTGCACTATGGGCTGTTATTTCACATTATGTCACAATACTTATGGCTATTCTCTCTTATTTTACAAGGTCTACATAAGGGGGGAGAATGCCGGCAGCTGGAATTCTGGGCTAGAAAAGGAGCAAATATTAGAGACCTATTCTGCACAACTCCAAAAGTCCTGAAACTCCATGGAACACCTTATAATAAATAATGAAAAATCCTCGCCAAAGATGAAGACCAGGGGGACCACACCCTGCTCACGAGGGTGGGGGCGCCCCCCTAGGGCGTGCCCCTTACCTCGTGGGCCCCTGGTGGCTCTCCGATGACCATCTTCTCCTATATGAAGTCTTTCGTCGAGAAAAAAATAAGAAGCAACCTTTCGGGACGAAACTCCGCCGCCACGAGGCGGAACCTTGGCGGATCCAATCTAGATCTCCGGCAGAGCTGTTCTGCTGGGGAAACTTCCCTCCCGAAGGGGGAAATCATCGCCATCGTTATCACCAACGCTCCTCTCATCAGGAGAGGGCAATCTCCATCAACATCTTCATCAGCACCATCTCATCTCAAAACCCTAGTTCATATCTTGTATCCAATTCTTGTCTCCAAGTCTGGGATTGGTGCTAGTAGGTTGCTAGTAGTGTTAATTACTCCTTGTAGTTGATGCTAGTTGGTTTAATTGGTGGAAGATCATATGTTCAGATCCTATATGCATATTAATACCACTTTGATTATGAACATGTTTATGCTTTGTGAGTAGTTACGTTTGTTCGTGAGGACAAGGGAGAAGTCTTGCTATTAGTAGTCATGTGAATTTGGTATTCGTTCGATATTTTGATGAGATGGATGTTGTCTAGCCTCTAGTGGTGTTATGTGAACGTCGACTACATAACACTTCACCATTATTTGGGCCTAGAGGAAGGCATTGGGAAGTAATAAGTAGATAATGGGTTGCTAGAGTGATCGAAGCTTAAACCCTAGTTTATGCGTTGCTTCGTAAGGGGCTGATTTGGATCCATATGTTTCATGCTATGGTTAGGTTTACCTTAATACTTTTGTTGTAGTTGCGGATGCTTGCAATAGAGGTTAATCATAAGTGGGATTCTTGTTCAAGTAAGAACATCACCCAAGCACCAGTCCACCCACATGTCAAATTATCAAAGTACCGAACATGAATCATATGAACGTGATGAAAACTAGCTTGACGATATTCCCATATGTCCTCGGGAGCGCTTTTCCTTATATAAGAGTTTGTCCAGGCTTGTCCTTTGCTACAAAAAGGATTGGGCCACCTTGCTGCACTTTATTTACTTTTGTTACTTGTTGCTCATTACAAATTATCTTATCACAAAACTATCTGTTACCACTTATTTCAGTACTTGCAGAGAATACCTTGCTGAAAACCATTTATCATTTCCTTCTGCTCATCGTTGGGTTCGACACTCTTACTTATCGAAAGGACTACGATAGATCCCCTATACTTGTGGGTCATCAAGACTCTTTTCTGGCGCTGTTGCCGGGGAGTGAAGCGCCTTTGGTAGGTGGAATTTGGTGAGGAAAAATTTATATAGTGTGCTGAAATTTACTGTCACTTGTTATCATGGAAAGTAATCCTCTGAGTGGCTTGTTCGGGGTATCTTCACCCCGACCAGTAGAGCAAAGAGTTGCTCCTCAACCTACTGAACCTACTGAAAATGAAAATGAAAATGAAAATGAAAATACTTGCTTTGAAGTTCCTTCGGGTATAATAGAAAAACTGCTAGCTAATCCTTTTTTAGGAGATGGAACAAAACATGCTGATGAACATCTAATATATGTGGATGAAGTTTGTGGATTATTTAAGCTTGCAGGTGTATCCAGAGATGTTGTTAAGAAGAAGGTCTTCCCCTTATGTTTGAGGGGAGATGCATCGACATGGTATAGGCTATGTGATGATATGAGGTCTTGGAATTACAAACGATTGAAATTGGAATTTCATCAGAAGTTTTATCCTATGCATCTTGTTCATCGTGATCACAATTATATATATAATTTTTGGCCTCGCGAAGGAGAAAGCATCGCTCAAGCTTGGGGGAGGCTTAAATCAATGTTATATTCATGCCCCAATCATGAGCTCTCAAGAGAAATGATTATTCAAAATTTTTATGCTCGGCTTTCTGAAAATAATCGCACCATGCTTGATACTTCTTGTGCTGGCTCTTTTATGATGAAGGCTATTGGATTTAGATGGGATTTATTGGATAAAATTAAATGCAACTCTGAAGATTGGGACCTCGACAATGGTAAGGAGTCAGGTATGACACCTAAGTTTGATTGTGTTAAATCTTTTATGGATACCGATATTTTCCGTAAGTTTAGCACTAAATATGGACTTGATTCTGAGATAGTAGCTTCTTTCTGTGAATCTTTTGCTACTTATGTTGATCTCCCTAAGGAGAAGTGGTTCAAATATCATCCTCCCATAGAAGTAAAAGTAGCTGCACCTATTAAAGTTGAAGAAAGGACTATTACTTATAATGATCCTATTGTTCCTACTTCTTATGTTGAGAAACCACCTTTCCCTGTTAGGATAAAGGATCATGCTAAAGCTTCAACTGTGGTTCGTAAAAGCAATATTAAAACATATACACCCCCTGAGCAAGTTAAAGTAGAACCTAATATTGCTATTGTTAAAGATCTCTTGTCTGATAATATTGATGGGCATGTTATTCAGTTCTGCGGTGAAACTGCTAGAATTGCAAAACCTTGTGCTAAAGATAAACATAGAACTGTGGTAGGCGTGCCTGTTATTTCTGTTAAAATAGGAGATCATTGTTATCATGGCTTATGTGATATGGGTGCTAGTGCTAGTGCAATACCTATTGACTTATACAAAGAAATTATGCATGACATTGCACCTGTTGAGTTAGAAGAAATTGATGTTACTATTAAACTTGCTAATATAGATACTATTTCACCAATGGGAATTGTTAGAGATGTTGAAGTCTTGTGTGGGAAAACTAAATATCCTGCTGATTTTCTTGTTCTTGGTTCCCCACAAGATAGCTTTTGTCCCATTATATTTGGTAGACCCTTCTTGAATACATTTAATGCTAGGATAGACTGCGAAAAGAATGTTGTTACTATTGGCTTGGATGATATGACTCATGAATTTAATTTCTCTAAATTTAGTAAACAACACCGTGAAGAAGAATTGCCTAGTAAGGATGAAATTATTGGTCTTGCTTCTATTGCCGTACCTCCTAGTAATCCTTTAGAACAATATTTTCTAGACCATGAGAATGATATGTTTATGAGTGAAAGAAGGTAAATAGATGAAGTATTCTTTAAACAGGAACCTATGCTAAAACACAATTTGCCTGTTGAAATCCTAGGGGATCCCCCTCCACCTAAGGGTGATCCCGTGTTTGATCTTAAATCATTGCCTGATAATCTTAAATATGCTTATCTTGATGAAAAGAAGATATATCCTGTTATTCTAAGTGCTAACCTTTCAGAGCATGAAGAAGAAAGATTATTGAAAATTCTGAAGAAGCACTGTGCTGCTATTGGATATACTCTTGATGATCTTAAGGGCATTAGTCCCACTCTATGTCAACACAAAATAAATTTGGAAGCAGATGCCAAACCAGCTCGTGATCCTCAACGATGTCTGAATCCTAAAATGAAAGGAGTGGTAAGAAAAGAAATACTAAAGCTTCTGGAGGCAGGTATAATTTATACCGTTGCTGATAGTCAGTGGGTAAGTCATGTTCATTGTGTCCCTAAGAAGGGAGGTATTACTGTTGTTCCTAATGATGAAGATGAATTGATTCCACAAAGAATTATTACAGGTTATAGGATGGTAATTGATTTCCATAAATTAAATAAGGCTACTAAGAAAGATCATTACCCCTTACCTTTTATCGATCAAATGATAGAAAGATTATGCAAACATACACATTACTGCTTTCTAAATGGTTATTCTGGTTTCTCTCAAATACCTGTGTCGGCTAAAGATCAATCAAAGACTACTTTTACATGCCCTTTTTGTACTTTTGCTTATAGACATATGCCTTTTGGTTTATGTAATGCACCTGCTACCTTTCAAAGATGCATGATGGCTATATTCTCTGACTTTTGTGAAAAGGTTTGTGAGGTTTTCATGGATGACTTTTCCGTCTATGGATCTTCTTTTGATGATTGCTTGAGCAATCTTGATCGAGTTTTGCAGAGATGTGAAGAAACTAATCTTGTCTTGAATTGGGAAAAGTGCCACTTTATGGTTAATGAGGGTATTGTCTTGGGGCATAAAGTTTCTGAAAGAGGTTTGAAGTTGATAAAGCCAAGGTTGATGCTATTGAAAAGATGCCATGTCCCAAGGACATCAAAGGTATAAGAAGTTTCCTTGGTCATGCCGGATTTTATAGGAGGTTCATTAAGGACTTCTAAAAAATTTCTCGGCCTCTGACCAATTTATTACAAAAAGATATACCATTTGTCTTTGATGATGATTGTGAAGAAGCATTTGAAATACTTAAGAAAACATTAGTCTCTGCACCCATTGTTCAGCCACCTGATTGGAATTTACCCTTTGAAATTATGTGTGATGCTAGCGATTATGCTGTAGGTGCTGTTCTAGGGCAAAGAGTTGATAAGAAATTAAATGTTATTCATTATGCTAGTAAGACCCTAGACAATTCTCAAAGAAATTATGCTACTATTGAAAAAGAACTTTTAGCAGTTGTATTTGCTTGTGATAAGTTTAGACCTTATATTGTTGATTCTAAAGTAACTATTCACACTGATCATGCTGCTATTAAATATCTTATGGGGAAGAAAGATGCTAAACCTAGACTTATTAGATGGGTTCTCTTGCTACAAGAATTTGATTTGCATATTGTTGATAGAAAAGGAGCTGAGAACCCCGTTGCAGACAACTTATCTAAGTTAGAGAATGTTCTTGATGACCCACTACCTATTGATGATAGCTTTCCTGATGAACAATTAAATGTCGTAAGTACTTCTCGTAGTAGTCCTTGGTATGCTGATTATGCTAATTACATAGTTGCTAAATTTATACCACCTAGCTTCACATACCAACAAAATAAAAAGTTCTTCTATGATTTGAGACATTACTTTTGGGATGACCCACATCTTTATAAAGAAGGAGTAGATGGTGTTATTAGACGTTGTGTACCTGAGCATGAATAGGAACAGATCCTACGCAAGTGCCACTCCGAAACTTATGGAGGACACCACGCGGGAGATAGAACTGCACATAAGGTATTGCAATCCGGTTTTTATTGGCCTACTCTCTTCAAGGATGCCCGTAAGTTTGTCCTATCTTGTGATGAATGTCAAAGAACTGGTAATATTAGTAGACGTCAAGAAATTCCTATGAATTATTCACTTGTTATTGAACCATTTGATGTTTGGGGCTTTGATTATATGGGACCTTTTCCTTCCTCTAATGGATATACACATATTTTAGTTGCTGTTGATTACATTACTAAGTGGGTAGAAGCTATTCCAACTAGTAGTGTTGATCATAACACTTCTATTAAAATGCTTAAAGAAGTTATTTTTCCGAGGTTTGGAGTCCCTAGATATTTAATGACTGATGGTGGTTCACATTTTATTCATGGTGCTTTCCGTAAAATGCTTGTTAAATATGACGTCAATCATAGAATTGCATCTCCGTATCACCCACAGTCTAGTGGTCAAGTAGAATTGAGTAATAGAGAACTCAAATTAATTTTGCAAAAGACTGTCAATAGGTCTAGAAAGAATTGGTCCAAGAAACTTGATGATGCATTATGGGCCTATAGAACTGCATATAAAAATCCTATGGGTATGTCTCCGTATAAAATGGTATACGGAAAAGCATGTCACTTAACTCTCGAACTAGAACATAAGGCATATTGGGCTATTAAAGAGCTCAACTATGATTTCAAACTTGCCGGTGAAAAGAGATTATTTGATATTAGCTCACTTGATGAATGGAGAACCCAAGCTTATGAAAATGCCAAGTTGTTTAAAGAAAAGGTTAAAAGATGGCATGACAAAAGGGTACAAAAGCGTGAGTTTAATGTAGGTGATTATGTATTGCTGTACAACTCTCGTTTAAGATTTTTGCAGGCAAACTTCTCTCCAAATGGGAAGGCCCCTATGTTATCAACGAGGTCTATCGTTCAGGTGCCATAAAAATCAACAACTTCGAAGGCACAAATCCGAAGGTGGTAAACGGTCAAAGAATCAAACATTATATCTCAGGTAATCCCATAAATGTTGAAACCAATGTTATTGAAACCGTAACCCCGGAGGAATACATAAGGGACACTTTCCAGAATGTTTCAGACTCCGAAAAGGAATAGGTATGTGGTACAGTAAGTAAACTGACTCCAAAACAATTTTTAAGGCAATATTTCTCTGTTTTGGAATATTTAGAAAAATAGAAAATTAAGTAGCAGTTCAGGAAGGACATGAGGGCCCCACGAGGGTGGAGGGCGCGCCCTACCCCCTGGGCGCGCCCCCTACCTCGTGAGCACCTCGTGTGCCTTCCGGACTCTGTTTTCTTGCACGATACGTATTTTGGTCAGCAAAAATTCATTATATAATCTCCCGAGGGTTTTGACTCCCGTATCACGCAAAAATCTCCTGTTTTTGTTTCGAGCTATTTTTTGTCAGGGTTGTCAAGGCCAGGCACTATGTTGTCTCCCTCCTCCTCCAACCATGAGGGCAGCGATGCTTGGCTAATGAAGATAGAGCTGAAGAGAGAAGAACCTATGGAGATCAACAAGGATGAAGGAATCAAGAAGGCCGTGGAGGACCAAGTTCCAACAACAGAAGACACCCTTCAACTGGATCATAATCTTCTTACCCCTACAGAAATTGAAGCTTTCAAGATGATTGAGTTGGCTCGTATACAAAATAAGTATCTCACACATGAAAATATTTTGTTGAAGGAGCATATCATCGCACTCAAGGGCATTATCCGCAAGTTAGAAGACCTCCTACGCTCGATGTGCGACTATAAGTCATCAACAACTCCACCTTCTTCACATATAGATATACTATCTTGGACATCTTTTATGATTGTGAGCACTCGTTAAAATATGACATGCTAAAGAGTTGACATTGGACAAGGTAGACAACGTAATGGGTTATGTTTTCTTACATCTGAGATGAATTATATTGTCTTGGATCTTCCAACATGATGAGCTTGCCTTTCCCCCTCATGCTAGCCAAATTCTCAGCACCAAGTAGAGATACTACTTGTGCTTCCAAATACCCTTAAACCAGTTTTGCCATGAGAGTCCACCATATCTACCTATGGATTGAGTAAGATCCTTCAAGTAAGTTGTCATCGGTGCAAGCAATAAAAATATTGCTCTCTAAATATGTATGATTGATTGGTGTGGAGGAAATAAGCTTTATACGATCGTGTGATATGGAAGTAATAAAAGCGACAGACTGCATAATAAAGGTTCATATCACAAGTAGCAATATAAATTGACGTTCTTTCGCATTAAGATTTTGTGCATCCATCCATAAAAGTGCATGACAACCTCTGCTTCCCTCTGCGAAGGGCCTATCTTTTATTATTGTCTTCTACCTTATGCAAGAGTCAAGGTGATCTTCACCCTTCCTTTTGACATTTTATCCTTTGGAAAGCACAATATGTTGGAAAGATCATGGTATATATGGCTAATTGGATGTGAGTTTTCATGAATTATTACTGTTGACATTACCCTTGAGGTAAAACATTGGGAGGCAAAACTATAAGCCCCTATCTTTCTCTGTGTCCGACTAAAACTCCATACCCATAAGTATTGCGTGAGTGTCAGCAATTGTGAAAGACTATATGATAGTTGAGTATGTGGACTTGCTGAAAAGCTCTTATACATTGACTCTTTCCTATGTTATGATAAATTGAAATTGCCTCAATGATTGAGATTATAGTTTGTTAGTTTTCAATCAAGTTAACGATTCATACTTGATATTGTGATTGAATTATTACTCTAGCATAAGATAGCATATGACAAGAATTATATAAGTTGTTGTTCTAAGAATGATCATGATGCCCTCATGTCCGTATTTTATTTTTATCGACACCTTCATCTCTAAACATGTAGACATATTTTTCCAATTCGGCTTTACGCTTGAGGACAAGCGAGGTCTAATCTTGGGGGAGTGATACGTCCATTTTGCATCATGCTTTTATATCGATATTTATTGCACTATGGGCTGTTATTTCACATTATGTCACAATACTTATGGCTATTCTCTCTTATTTTACAAGGTCTACATAAGGGGGGAGAATGCCGGCAGCTGGAATTCTGGGCTAGAAAAGGAGCAAATATTAGAGACCTATTCTGCACAACTCCAAAAGTCCTGAAACTCCATGGAACACCTTATAATAAATAATGAAAAATCCTCACCAAAGATGAAGACCAGGGGGACCACACCCTGCTCACGAGGGTGGGGGCGCCCCCCTAGGGCGTGCCCCTTACCTCGTGGGCCCCTGGTGGCTCTCCGATGACCATCTTCTCCTATATGAAGTCTTTCGTCGAGAAAAAAATAAGAAGCAACCTTTCGGAATGAAACTCCGCCGCCACGAGGCAGAACCTTGGCAGATCCAATCTAGAGCTCTGGCAGAGTTGTTTTGCCGGGGAAACTTCCCTCCCAGGGGGGGGGATCATCGCCATCATCATCACCAATGCTCCTCTCATCGGGAGAGGGCAATCTCCATCAACATCTTCGTCAGCACCATCTCATCTCAAAACCCTAGTTCATCTCTTGTATCCAATTCTTGTCTCCATGTCTGGGATTGGTGCTAGTAGGTTGCTAGTAGTGTTAATTACTCCTTGTAGTTGATGCTAGTTGGTTTAATTGGTGGAAGATCATATGTTCAGATCCTATATGCATATTAATACCCCTCTGATTATGAACATGTTTATGCTTTGTGAGTAGTTACGTTTGTTCGTGAGGACAAGGGAGAAGTCTTGCTATTAGTAGTCATGTGAATTTGGTATTCGTTCGATATTTTGATGAGATGCATGTTGTTTAGCCTCTAGTGGTGTTATGTGAACATCGACTACATAACACTTCACCATTATTTGGGCCTAGAGGAAGGCATTGGGAAGTAATAAGTAGATGATGGGTTGCTAGAGTGACATAAGCTTAAACCCTAGTTTAGGCGTTGCTTCGTAAGGGGCTGATTTGGATCCATATGTTTCATGCTATGGTTAGGTTTACCTTAATACTTTTGTTGTAGTTGCGGATGCTTGCAATAGAGGTTAATCATAAGTGGGATTCTTGTTCAAGTAAGAACAGCACCCAAGCACCGGTCCACCCACATGTCAAATTATCAAAGTACCGAACGCGGATCATATGAACGTGATGAAAACTAGCTTAACGATATTCCCATGTGTCCTCGGGAGCGCTTTTCCTTATATAAGAGTTTGTCCAGGCTTGTCCTTTGCTACAAAAAGGATTGGGCCACCTTGCTGCACTTTATTTACTTTTGTTACTTGTTGCTCGTTACAAATTATCTTATCACAAAACTATCTATTACCACTTATTTCAGTACTTGCAGAGAATACCTTGCTGAAAACCGTTTATCATTTCCTTCTGCTCCTCGTTGGGTTCGACACTCTTACTTATCGAAAGGACTACGATAGATCCCCTATACTTGTGGGTCATCAGTTCTCCTAACAAAGCTTTCAATGAGGAATTTGCCGCTCTCATGACCTCGAAGTTCAAGATGTCCATGATGGGAGAGTTGAATTTCTTTCTCGGGTTTGAAATCAAGCAATGAAGAGAAGGAACCTTCATCAACCAAGCCAAATACACTCAAGACATGCTCAAGAGATTCAAGCTAAGTGAAGTCAAGCCGTCTTCCACTCCAATGCCCGTCAAATGCCAACTTGACATAAATCCCAATGGTAAAGCGGTGGATCAAAAGGTATATCACTCCATGATTGGCTCCTTGCTTTAGCTTTGTGCATCTAGACCAGATATCATGTTGAGTGTGGGAATTTGTGCATGGTTTCAAGCTGCACCTAAGGAAAGTCACTTTGTGGCGGTCAAGCGAATCTTTTGATAGTTGGCTCATACCCCAAACTTTGGCTTATGGTACCCAAGAGGAGCAAACTTCAACCTTGTAGGCTATTCGGACTCTGATTGGGCGGGAGACAAAGTGGATAGGAAGTCAACTGCTGGAGGGTGCCAATTCCTTGGTTGCTCTTTGGTGAGTTGGTCTTCCAAGAAGCAAAGTTGTGTGTCTCTCTTGTCCACCGAAGCAGAGTATGTGGCCGCCGATAGTTGTTGCGCACAACTTCTATGGGTGAGGCAAACTTTAAAGGATTACAGTGTCATTTGTGACAAAGTGCCTCTTTGGTCTGACAATGAAAGTCCCATCAAGATTTCTCTCAACCCGGTGTGACATTTCAAGACGGAGCATATTGAGATTCGGTATCACTTTATACGGGATCATATTAGGCGAGGGGAGATCGAGCTCAACTATGTCAACACTCATGATAACCTTGCAGATATTTTCACGAAGCCCTTGGATGAAGCAAGATTTCGCGAGTTAAGGCATGAGCTAAATATCATTGATTCGAGCAATGTTGCTTGAACCCTTGCACACCCCACCATACTCAACTTGTTATCTTGTTTAGGTGTAGGCATGGACATAGGGGGGGTGTTGTTCTCTCAATGAACTCTCCCTCCCCCCATTATGCATAAATTGATCAACTCTTTCACATTAGCCATTGTTGATGGTACTTGTGCTTCAAAGACGAGTTTTGGTCATGGGCCCAAGGATAATTCTTTGCGGTGCCATACCAATTGACTCAGACATAGGTGGCGCCGGCCACTGCCCTCTCTTTGGAGAGGTTGTGTTGCGTGTTTATTCCTTGTTGTCTCTTGCCTTTATTTCTTCATGCCGAGCTTGCGTGTATTGTCTCGTGGGTTAGCTCTTTAGTGTGTCCGTTAGCTTGAAGGTTGCATTGCAAAGGCCACTTTCTTCTCTGTTTTAGAAACTTGCATTTTCTTGGGTCCACGGTACTGCCGTGGTTCGCCACGGTACTACTGCAGGAGCTGCGCACGGTACTACTACACCCAGCACGACAGTAAATTTTTACTGCCGTTGGAGGAGCGGTACTACTACCCACTGTGCGGTACTTTCGCCCGGGCGGTACTACCGCAATGACGCGCGGTACTGCCGCGCTGTCGCGAGCGCGTGGGGGTTAAGAGCGGGCTGGGGGAGTTCCAACTCCCCCATAACCATAACCATTCAACTCTTTTCCCCACGCTCTCTCTCTCTCTCTCTCTCTCTCTCCTGCCCAAGAACGGCGCCGGAGAACCTCGCCGGATTTTCATCTCCGGCCGCTCTCCTCACATTCTGTCCAATGGGATCGTTCCCCACCACTTCCTATTGCCATGGAACAAGGTTTCTCCGAAATCCCTCTCTCTTTGGTTCGTTCTTTCGTTTCTAGGTTTTTGGGGAGATGCATGTTGTTCTTGAGATTTTAGGCCAAATCTTTGCAAGAGTAGGATGTAGGAGAGTAGTAATGCGTAGAGATGGTACTTGGTATGTTGCCCCGTGGTAGATTTGAGCAACCGTAGTACCGCTCCATTGTCACAGTTGTGCTCAGACCCGTTTGTGGTTCGGATCTGACCCCGTGCGGTATTACCGCACCTCCTGTGCGATACTACCGCTCGTATGGTACTACGTACCGCTCCTCAAGAGCGGTACTACCGCGCAAGGCGTGGCACTAAAATTTTACTTCCACTCCAAGACGCGGTACTACCGTGCCATCCTGGTGCGGTACTACCGTGACTAGGAGCAGCACTAAAATTTCAGTCCCGTGCATCCATGCGATACTACCGTTGTTGTCAAATCTTCCAAGTGGCAATTACCCAATGCTAGTTCTACTTGTTTCCCTATTTTGCTGTGGTCTTTGCATTGATCCTTCTCGTTTCTCTCGCGTGTTCTTGTGTTGTGTGTCTGAAAGTGCAACTATCCCTAGGTGGTTTTGGTAATTCATAACAACATATAGCTCATTGAGCTAATGCTATTCCAAGATGATTATTTTAGGAAAGCTCAATGATTGGCATGGCATGGATGTGAAAGTGGAACCCTCAAAATGATAAGGACAAAGGATTGGCTCAAGCTCAAAAGCTCAAGACTCTTCATTTTATATTTTAGTGATCCAAGATCACATTGAGTCTTTAGGAAAAGCCAATACTATCAAGGAGGGATGAGGTGGTGCCTAATGAGCCTCTTGCTTCATGTGCTTAGTGATATGCTCCAAAACCCTCAACTACTTTCCCATATCCACATATGACCTAAACCCTAAGCCAAACTTGGTCCTACCGATTCTTCCTATCCGGCGCCACCGAGTTTCACTTGTCATAAGCCACTGCCAAACCCTAGCAATTCGGTTCTACCGATAGGGATCTCGGTCTCACCGAGATGGGATTGCAAACTCTCTGTTTCCCTTTCGCAACTTTTCGGTCTCACCGAAAGAGCGAATCGGTCCCACCGAGATTGCAATGTAAATTCAGTGTTTCCCCTTTGTAACTTTTCGGTCTCACCGAAAGAGCAAATCGGTCCCACCGAGTTTGCCTGACCAACTCTCTGGTTAGCTAATTACCAAATTTGGTCTCACCGAGTTTGTGTAATCGGTCTCACCGAGATTACGTTATGCCCAAACCCTAACCATATCGGTCCTACCGAGTTGCATGTCAGTCCCACCGAAAATCTCTAACGGTCACTAGGTTTACATTTTTGGTCCGACCAAGTTTGTTGATTCGGTCCCACGGAGATTGGAAAACTGTGTGTAACGGTTGGATTTTGTGTGGAGGCTATATATACCCCTCCACCTCCTCTTCATTCGAGGAGAGAGCCATCAGAACACATACACCATTCCAACTCATATGTTCTGAGAGAGAACCACCTACTCATGTGTTGAGACCAAGATATTCCATTCCTACCATATGAATCTTGATCTCTAGCCTCTCCAAGTTGCTTTCCACTCAAATCTTCTTTCCACAAAATCCAAATCCTATGAGAGAGAGTTGGGTGTTGGGGAGACTATCATTTGAAGCACAAGAGCAAGGAGTTCATTACCTACACACCATTTGTTACTTCTTGGACAGTGGTGTCTCCTAGATTGGCTAGGTGTCACTTGGGAGCCTCCGACAAGATTGTGGAGTTGAACCAAGGAGTTTGTAAGGGCAAGGAGATCGCCTACTTCGTGAAGATCTACCGCTAGTGAGGCAAGTCCTGTGTGGGCGATGGCCATGGTGGGATAGACAAGGTTGCTTCTTCGTGGACCCTTTGTGGGTGGTTGCTTCTTCGTGGACCCTTCGTGGGTGGAGCCCTGTGTGGACTCGCGCAACCGTTACCCTTTGTGGGTAGAGCCCTCCGTGGACTCTCGCAACCGTTACCCTTTGTGGGTTGAAGTCTCCATCAACGTGGATGTAGGATAGCACCACCTATCCGAACCACGGGAAAAACATCCGTGTCTCCAATTGCGTTTGAATTCTCCAAACCCTTCCCTTTACATTCTTGCAAGTTGCATGCTTTACTTTCCGCTGCCAATATACTCTTTGCATGCTTGCTTGAATTGTGTGATGATTGCTTGACTTGTCCTAAAATAGCTAAAATCTGCCAAGAACTAAAATTGGGAAAAGGTTAAGCTTTTATTTGGTCAAGTAGTCTAATCACCCCCCTCTAGACATACTTTCGATCCTACAAGTGGTATCAGAGCTTTGGTCTCCATTTGCTTTGATCTCCATAGCTTTTGGTGGTCATAGCCTTGGTTTCACAACCTAGGAGAGTATGGCGTCTAGCGAGGGAAATTATCACCGTAGAGGTCCCTACTTTGATGGTACTAATTTTGCTAGTTGGAAGCATAAAATGAAAATGCATATTCTTGGACATAACCCCGCCGTTTGGGCTATTGTGTGTGTTGGTTTGCAAGGTGACTTCTTTGATGGGAGAGAACCAAACCGTGAAGCTACCGCGGATGAGTTGAAGATGTTGCAATACAATGCTCAAGCTTGTGATATTCTCTTCAACGGATTGTGCCCCGAAGAATTCAACAAAATCAACCGTCTTGAGAATGCGAAGGAAATTTGGGACACTTTGATTGATATGCACGAAGGTACCGACTTCGTCAAGGAATCCAAGTTGGATGTGCTTCAAAGCCAACTTGACAAGTTCAAGATGAAGGATGGTGAAGGTGTCGCTGAAATGTACTCTAGGCTTGCTCTCATCACAAATGAGATTGCCGGCTTAGGAAGTGAAGAGATGACCGATAGATTCATCATCAAGAAGATTCTAAGAGCCTTGGATGGAAAATATGATACCGTGTGCACATTGATCCAAATGATGCCCAATTACAAAGATCTCAAGCCAACGGAGGTGATTGGAAGAATTGTTGCTCATGAGATGTCACTTAAGGATAAAGAGGAACTTCACAGCAAATCAAGTGGTGCCTATAAAGCCTCATGTGAAGCCCTTACATCATCAAGTGAGAAACAAGACTTCAATGAAGAATTGAGCTTAATGGTGAAGAACTTCAACAAGTTCTACAAGAGTAGAAGCAAAGATAGAAGCTTCAAGTCAAGGTCCTACAATGACAAAAGATCTTCTAGTCGAGAGCGAAACTGCTACAGTTGTGGAAGACCCGGACACTATTCCAATGAGTGTACGGATCCCTACAAGAGAAGAGAAGATTCTCCAAAAAGAAGAAGCAAAGAATCACCACCAAGAGAGAGAAGGAGTAGAGATGATCATTATGAACGAAGATACTCACGGAGAAGCAAGGATTCGGAAAGGAAGGAAAAATCATCAAGGAGCTACACAAGACGAAGACATCAAGCTCATGTTGGTGAATGGGTATCCGGCTCCGACTCCGACAGCCACTCCGAGAGAAGTTATCACTCCGACTCCGAAGATACTCAAGATGAAGGTGTTGCCGGTCTAGCACTTGTGTCAACCAACTCCTATGACATATTTGACTCACCAAATGAAGGAATTGGAAGATGCTTCATGGCCAAAGGTCCTAAGTTAACACACCCCGAGTATGTTCAATGCCAATGGAGTTGAGTGGGAAGAAGATCAATACCCCAAGACAAAGTTTGTTCCTCAACAAGAGAAGTATGATACTTCTTTCAAGGGGACACAAGCTCAAGATGATCTTCCACCACAAGACTACAAGCAAAAAGGCAAGGACAAGCTTCAAGAGGAAATTGACGCATTTGAAGAAGCTCCTAAGACCTTAGTCAAGTGGATTCCCAAGACTACTTCAAGTTCCACTTCATCAAGTACGACTACAACTCCAAGGATTCCCATCAAGATGGTGTGGATCCAAAAGAAGAACAACTAGAGAGTTCTTGAGGGTGACTCCGCCAACATACTTCACTCTTATCATTTTGGCAAGAACAAGTGCAATCAACTTCCACATCTTGCACTAGTTCAAGGAGTCACAAACCCTCTTGTTGGTAAGACAAGGGACAAGGTAACCTAAAAGTTTTCATGGACATCATATTGTGTGTGCATCACTCTATGTCTATGGATATCCTTGTTTGTTCCTTGTGGGACTAACCCATGTAGGTATTGAAAGTGCAATTCACTCAAAGGGATAGCTCCAAGTGATCTACATCAACATTGAGCATCCACATCTTCAACATCTACATGAAGTCATCATCGACGAAACCCAAGGTTAGTTCATCCCTCCAAGGGGGGATATCACATCTAGGGGGAGCTTTACTCTAAGACTTGAGCTAAAGCAACTCTAAAGATGTGAACACAACAATGCTTTATGTAAAAGTGGTAACCCCACTTGAGCTTAAACGATGAGTATGACCTATGATCAAGTGTTCTCACTTGACTCCTAAGTCAATATACTCATATATAGATGACCTTGTCATCGCAAATTGCTTGATAGATGCTAGAATTGGCTGTGCATGCCTTGCCACATATTTCATTTGCCATCTTATTGTGTGAGCATGCTGGTTGCATATTTTACTCATTCGAGGACATCCACTTGTTGTTTTGATCGTTTGGGTTTATTTCCTTTGCCAAGTGGATGGACAAGAATGCCTAAGAACCTCCTCTAGCTATCTATGCTTTTCTCGTCTCAAACTCTATTCATGCTGCATCACAAAATTTGATCAAGTCAGATTCGAACCACTCTGTGTGAGGAGCGCTCGGAGTCCCCGATTCGTCATAGACTTAAACTTCCAAAACCTCTTTATGATTCTCGGTCTGACCGATACCCTACTTTCGGTCCTACCGAGACCATTAAGTTGATCTAGGTTTTCGATCTCGGTGCAACCGATTTGAACATTTCGGTCACACCGAGTTTCAGTAACTGCATGCAGTTATGAATCTCGGTGCCACCGAGTTGTTCCACTCGGTCACACCGATAGGGTCGGGCTATATATAGTCACGGGCAAAATTTGGAAATTTCTCCGAACCCCTTCGCCCGCGCGATAGCCTGCTCTGCCAACATGGTCTCCGGATTGTCTTCTCGCCGCCTGCCGCCTCCAGTCGCTGGTCTCCGTCGCCGTCAACGGGAATTCTGCCCCGCCGTTGCCGCCGTAGCGAGTCTCCACCGAGCTAGGGTATGGACTCGATCTTTGTGCTATTCTCCAATCCAATTCTCAGCACATTGTGATCATCATGATTCTTGCCACGATTGAAACACTCCTATCCAGTCAATACGCCCGTAGATTAGCTTTGATTCGAAAATTTTAGGGTTAGGTTTCCGCCGAAACCATCTCGGACCCACCGAGTTGAAAAACTCGGTCCCACCGATTTGGCTTATGCCATTGCACAAGTGAGACTCGGTCTGACCGAGAATTACTTATCGGTGTGACCGATTTTGGAACTCTGTGAAACCCTAGCAGTCTCGGTGCCACCGAACTGTGACTCGGTCCAACCGAGTTCACTAGTTTAGGTTCCAAAACTGCTTCGGTATCACCGAGTTTAAAAATCGGTAGATCCGAGATGATTTCAGTGAACTAAGTTTTTGGATCATTCTTGTGCAAAAATCTCTGCATTTTGTGATGCTCATCTATTCTACCTCATCTATAAACTATTCACAGGGTCAGCAGTCAGAGCTTGCAGCATGTCTGATTAGAGTGACAGCCAGAACTTGTCAGAGCAGCAAGTGCAGATGAGTGAGGGCACTAGTCCCTCCAGCTCTTTAGATGATGGCAGCAGAAGTACCCCAAGCAATCTGCCAAAAGCTGCCACCAGAGAGAGGAAGAAGAGAACTTCATACTCCGAAGATGAAGATTATGTGGCAGAGGAAGAGGCCACATCAAAGAGAGTTGAGCCAGCTCAAGGCACAAAGCCAGGTCTAAAGATCAAAAGGCCAGCAGGCAGGCAGCCTATGTCAAAGGCTAGAGCCTCAACTGAGAAGCCCACTCCCAAAGAGCCAGTTGCTACAGAAGGCAAGAAGAGGAAGGAAAGGGTCAAGAAGACCGTAGCCAGAGTGCTAGGAAAGGCTTCCATCATGGAAGAGGAAGAGGAAGAAGAGGTAGCTGCACCAGCACCTAAGGCACCCAAACTGATGGGTGATGCCATAAGATCAGGGGCTACTGCATCTAAGCCCAAAGCTGCCTCCAAGCCAAAACCAAAGAGGAATACAAGGAGCATTCCTGCAGCTGAGAAGAACAAGGCCCCAGTGCCTGAGACTGATGCCGAAGAAGAGGATGAAGAGCAAGTTCTTAGAAAGCTCAAGCCCAAGATCCCAGACCACAACGATGCTCATCCTGTGGCTGAGGACATGAAGCTCAGGAGAGATTCGGGGCTGAGGAAGTGGAGAGAAGCAGACCCATATGCTTCAAGGAGAAGGACTGCTGTGGATTACAGATTTCACACCAAGGAACAGCAGGACTTCTATGAGACAGTGCTGCTAGATAAGAAGCCCATTGTTTGTGACATGAGATGGGTCGACTGGACCTACATGAAGGAAAATGAGGAACACTACCCTGGAGTGTATGACAACTTTAGTGCGTGTGGAGTTGCAGACTTTGTTGGGCAGAAGCTCACAAAGTGGAACGAGGAGCTTATCATGCAATTCTACTCCACAGCACACTTCTACCCAGATGGAAGGATCACATGGATGTCTGAAGGTACGAGGTACCAATCAACTGTTGAGGAATGGGCAAAGTTGATCAATGCCCCAGAGGAGCAAGCAGATGACTTGGACATTTATGCCAAGAAGAAGATGGACCACAACTCAATGTCCAACATGTACAAGGAAATTCCAAATGAAGCTCTTGACACTTTCAAATTTGGCTCAGTGCACTATCTTCTGTCAGGGCTGCCAACAATCAATTGGATATTGAGGCACACTCTCTTGCCCAAGTCTGGAGATCACAAGCTGATCAGAGGCCATGCAATCAACTTGCTTCACGTCTTTGATGTGCCATAGAAGTTCAAGGTCATGAGCCTCATAGTAGAGACTATCAAGAGGACTGCAGCAGATCAGAAGAGGAGTTGTGGATATGCACCTCAAATTCAGGAGCTCATCAACTCTAAGATGGGCACGGGCATATATTTATTGGACAAGGAACACGTGCACATCCATCCAGATTTTGAGGACAATCAAGTTGTCATGACTGAGAATGAGCCATCGTCTGCCCAAGCACAAGCAAAGAAGGAGAAGGCAAGGAAGGAGAAAGCTGCCAAGATGCCAACTCAAGAGGAGGCATCTGAGTATTTCTTGAAGACCAAACAAGAGCAGCTTGGTTACCTAATTGCATCCACCCTGCGGATTGAGAAAGGACTAGCCACCCTAACTCAAAACCAGGCAAGCCTAGAGAGAATCATGGAACAAAAGTTCTATGACTTGGATGTCAAGGTGACAGAGATTCAGACTGCGGTGGAGCAGCTCCAGGATGACATGCAGGAGAGGAGAGGCAGGACTACCACTCATGCCTTTGCCAGAGTGCCACGAGGTCCGAGGTCGTCTGCCGTACCAGTTGCTGACACAAGAGCCACCACCTCAGCACCAGCTACAGCTTCAGTTCCACCAGCTCCAGCATCTACCTCAGCTCCAACTCCAGCGTCTACAGAAGCCTTCGTCCTTGGAGTGATCCGGACTCCACCACCACCAGAAGATCAAGCCTGAGCGTCTATCTAGCACTATGCATTTTCTAGGAACTTTTTGGTAACTTGTTGCCAAAGGGGGAGAAGATGTATAGATCATAGGCTTCGAGAGAGAGTGTGTTATTTTTCTCTCTTGCTTTATTTGGTGGTTTTTCGAACTTGTTTGCTTTTGAGTGCTTGAGATACTATGTCATTGCTTGTGAGACATTGATGATCATGTGTTTGATCATAAGCTACACCTAATGCTTTCTTAATGCTATTATCTTATCTATCTTATGTGATCATTCACTATTCTTGGTGATGAGTGCATGTATTTCATTCTTATCATTTTAAGCGCTCCACCAAGATGTATGTGACATGGAAGAGTAACCCATGACTCTAACTCCTTGTGCATTTGCAGTCCAAAGCAAATTTTAGATATGCACAAACTTAGGGGGAGCTCTTACTTATCACATACTTCTCAAAGCGAAGATATATTTCATGCTTATTTCATTTGTCGAAGCTTTGATCTATATGTTGTCATCAATTACCAAAAAGGGGGAGATTGAAAGTGCAACTATCCCTAGGTGGTTTTGGTAATTCATAACAACATATAGCTCATTGAGCTAATGCTATTCCAAGATGATTATTTCAAGAAAGCTCAATGATTGGCATGGCATGGATGTGAAAGTGGAACCCTCAAAATGCTAAGGACAAAGGATTGGCTGAAGCTCAAAAGCTCAAGACTCTTCATTTTATATTTTAGTGATCCAAGATCACATTGAGTCTTTAGGAAAAGCCAATACTATCAAGGAGGGATGAGGTGTTGCTTAATGAGCCTCTTGCTTCATGTGCTTAGTGATATGCTCCAAAACCCTCAACTACTTTCCCATATCCACATATGACCTAAACCCTAAGCCAAACTCAGTCCTACCGATTCTTTCTATCCGGCGCCACCGAGTTTCACTTGTCATAAGCCACTGCCAAACCCTAGCAATTCGGTTCTACCGATAGGGATCTCGGTCTCACCGAGATGGGATTGCAAACTCTCTATTTCCCTTTTGTAACTTTTCGGTCTCACCGAAAGAGCGAATCGGTCCCACCGAGATTGCAATGTAAATTCAGTGTTTCCCCTTTGTAACTTTTCGGTCTCACCGAAAGAGCAAATCGGTCCCACCGAGTTTGCCTGACCAACTCTCTGGTTAGCTAATTACCAAATTCGGTCTCACCGAGTTTGTGTAATCGGTCTCACCGAGATTACGTTATGCCCAAACCCTAACCATATCGGTCCTACCGAGTTGCATGTCAGTCCCACCGAAAATCTCTAACGGTCACTAGGTTTACATTTTTGGTCCGACCGAGTTTGTTGATTCGGTCCCACCGAGATTGGAAAACTGTGTGTAACGGTTGGATTTTGTGTGGAGGCTATATATACCCCTCCGCCTCCTCTTCATTCGAGGAGAGAGCCATCAGAACACATACACCATTCCAACTCATATGTTCTGAGAGAGAACCACCTACTCATGTGTTGAGACCAAGATATTCCATTCCTACCATATGAATCTTGATCTCTAGCCTCTCCAAGTTGCTTTCCACTCAAATCTTCTTTCCACAAAATCCAAATCCTATGAGAGAGAGTTGAGTGTTGGGGAGACTATCATTTGAAGCACAAGAGCAAGGAGTTCATTACCTACACACCATTTGTTACTTCTTGGACAGTGGTGTCTCCTAGATTGGCTAGGTGTCACTTGGGAGCCTCCGACAAGATTGTGGAGTTGAACCAAGGAGTTTGTAAGGGCAAGGAGATCGCCTACTTCGTGAAGATCTACCGCTAGTGAGGCAAGTCCTGTGTGGGCGATAGCCATGGTGGGATAGACAAGGTTGCTTCTTCGTGGACCCTTTGTGGGTGGTTGCTTATTCGTGGACCCTTCGTGAGTGGAGCCCTGTGTGGACTCGCGCAACCGTTACCCTTTGTGGGTAGATCCCTCCGTGGACTCTCGCAACCGTTACCCTTTGTGGGTTGAAGTCTCCATCAACATGGATGTAGGATAGCACCACCTATCCGAACCACGGGAAAAACATCCGTGTCTCCAATTGCGTTTGAATTCTCCAAACCCTTCCCTTTACATTCTTGCAAGTTGCATGCTTTACTTTCCGCTGCCAATATACTCTTTGCATGCTTGCTTGAATTGTGTGATGATTGCTTGACTTGTCCTAAAATAGCTAAAATCTGCCAAGAACTAAAATTGGGAAAAGGTTAAGCTTTTATTTGGTCAAGTAGTCTAATCACCCCCCCCTCTAGACATACTTTCGATCCTACAGTGTCATAGGTGGTGGCTCCGGTTCCAATGTCCGTCATTCGAACCCCGTTCGCGACACGGGCACAAAGCGTCTGCGCAACCAAGATGAAGCTCCAGAGGGCTCCAATGCCCCCCAACACAGAACCTAGTCAACCGCAACCAAGCAGAAGGAGCCAGCAATGATCATGGATGAGATGCCACTAGCTGAGTTTGTCAATCGAAGGAAGATCAACCCCTATGTGAATCCCCGTGCAAACTTCAGAAGGAATGAGTTGTTCTGGACCAAGCAGCAGTATCTTATCTATCTAGATGTGATCAAGGCCAGGAAGAACCTCTATGTGGACACGCACTAGATTAACATGCATCATATGATGGATGATAAGCACCGCGCCTATTTTGGTGAGGCTTTGGACCTGGTGGAGCAGTTTGGGATTGAGGACTTGATCACGTTCCACCTAGACTTTGACCCTGAGATTGTGGCTCAGTTCTTTGCCTCGGTCCACTTCCACTTTGATGAGGAACGGACTTTGACATGGATGACAAATGGACAACAGCTGACCGCCAAGTGGAAGGACTTCGTGGATCTGCTACATGTTTGTGATGAGGGGCTCGACAAGCCTGTTGGTGTTCGCCCTCATGCCAACTCCGAGTCTGCTAACAAAAACAAGCTCCAGCCATACTATGTTGAGAAGAAGCTTCCCAGTGGCAAGAAGACTTGGGTACTGAATCCATTCCTTGACATCATGTATCGGATCTTCTGCAACACCATCTTCCCATGTATTGGTGACAAGGATAAGGTACATGCTTATCTTGTGGATATGATGCTCATTTGTGAGGAGGCGCGTCGTGCTCAGATGCAACCACTTGATGTCTCACATATCATATGGTGTGAGCTTCGGTTTGCAGTGTTCAACTGTAAGGTACCCATCTATGGTCCTTACCTTTTTCACCTGATCTCGAAGACTTGGGAGTAGCTCTATCCCAATGTTGAGTTTGAGGCCCCCGACTGGACCCGTCACGATCCCATCAAGCTCCACGTCAAGCCTAAGTGGGCTAACACCACTACCCGTGCTGAGGCAGCGGCTGCTCAGATGGACATCGATGAGGACGAGATTGAGGAGGAGGAAGCGGATGAGGACAGCTCTGCTGGGTAAGCTCCTCCCTCTACTAAGCCCTCATGGGCTAAGAAGCTGAAGGCCAAGATGAAGGCCTTGTTCTACATGCAAGCCAAGGGGCAATACAAGACTCATGTTGCTTCCAAGGAGAGTCGCTGCCGTGACAAGAGGATCTTGAGGACGTTTGGCGAGGACATATCCGGTGGGTCCAAGAAGCACATCACTCCAGAGGCCGAATGGATGGCGAAGCAGGGTTACAAGTGGACTGATTCTAAGGAGGAGCCCATCCCCACTGCTGAGACCGACGAGGAGCATGATGAGTAATCGTTTCAGCTTGAGCCACCACTTGTGTCGTGATGTATACTACACAACCTTCTTCTTGTAGACGTTGTTGGGCCTCCAAGGGTTTGTAGGATAGTAGCAAATTTCCCTCAAGTGGATGACCTAAGGTTTATCAATCCGTGGGAGGCGTAGGATGAAGATGGTCTCTCTCAAGCAACCCTGCAACCAAATAACAAAGAGTCTCTTGTGTCCCCAACACACCCAATACAATGGTAAATTGTATAGGTGCACTAGTTCGGCGAAGAGATGGTGATACAAGTGCAATATGGATAGTAGATAAAGGTTTTTGTAATCTGAAAATATAAAAACAGCAAGGTAACTAATGATAAAAGTGAGCACAAACGGTATTGCAATGCGTTGAAACAAGGCCTAGGGTTCATACTTTCACTAGTGCAAGTTCTCTCAACAATAATAACATAATTGGATCATATAACTATCCCTCAACATGCAACAAAGAGTCACTCCAAAGTCACTAATAGCGGAGAACAAACGAAGAGATTATTATAGGGTACGAAACCACCTCAAAGTTATTCTTTCGGATCGATCTATTCAAGAGTTCATACTAGAATAACACCTTAAGACACAAATCAACCAAAACCCTAATGTCACCTAGATACTCCAATGTCACCTCAAGTATCCATGGGTATGATTATACGATATGCACCACACAATCTCATATTCATCTATTCAACCAACACAAAGAACTTCAAAGAGTGCCCCAAAGTTTCTACCGGAGAGTCAAGACGAAAACGTGTGCCAACCCCTATGCATAAGTTCACGAGGTCATGGAACCGCAAGTTGATCACCAAAACATACATCAAGTGGATCACATGATATCCCATTGTCACCACAGATAAGCACGTGCAAGACATACATCAAGTGTTCTCAAATCCCTAAAGACTCAATCCGATAAGATAACTTCAAAGGGAAAACTCAATCCATTACAAGAGAGTAGAGAGGGACCAACATCATAAGATCCAACTATAATAGCAAAGCTCACGATACATCAAGATCGTGCCAACTCAAGAACACGAGAGAGAGAGAGAGAGAGAGAGATCAAACACATAGCTACTGGTACATACCCTCAGCCCCGAGGGTGAACTACTCCTTCCTCATCATGGAGAGCGCCGGGATGATGAAGATGGCCACCGGAGAGGGATCCCCCCCTCCGGCAGGGTGCCGGAACGGGTCTAGATTGGTTTTCAGTGGCTACAGAGGCTTCTGGCAGCGGAACTCCCGATCTATTCTGCTCTCCAATGTTTTTAGGGTATATGGACATATATATAGGCGAAAGAAGTCGGTCAGGGGAGCCACGAGGGGCCCATGAGGGTGAGCGCGCGCCCAGGGGAGTAGGCCGCGCCTCCCTGCCTCGTGGCTTTCCTCGAAGCTTCCCTGACATCTACTCCAAGTCTCCTGGATTGCTTCCGTTTCAAAAATAACTCTCCCGAAGGTTTCATTCCGCTTGGACTCCGTTTGATATTCCTTTTCTTCAAAACACTGAAATAGGCAAGAAAACATCAATTTGGGCTTGGCCTCCGGTTAATAGGTTAGTCCCAAAAATAATATAGAAGTGTTTAGTAAAGCCCATAAACATCCAAAACAGATAATATAATAGCATGAATACTTCCTAAATTATAGATACGTTGGAGACGTATCAGCATCCCCAAGCTTAATTCCTGCTCGTCCTCGAGTAGGTAAATGATGAAAGAAAGAATTTATGAAGTGTGAATGCTATCAGGTGCACAAGTTTGATCAATGGTAATTTCAATCACCTTTTCTAGCATCATTATATATCATAACAGTAGCTCAACTCATAGGACTTCTCATGATCAAGTAACAAGCTATTCACATGTTAAAGTATAGATCATAAATTTTCTTGAAAACTAACAAACCGTGTTATTAGTCATCAAACAATTACAATTCATCTTATTTTCAGGAAGGGTCTATGTCAGAGCTTTGACTCAGCAAACTTCACATACTCAACTATCATTTAGTCTTTCACAATTGCTAACACTCACATGATATTTATGGGTTCGAAGTTTTAATCAGACACAAAGAAAGATAGGGGCTTATAGATTCGCCTCCCAACCTTTTACCTCAAGGGTAATGTCAACAATAATAGTTCATGATACCTTACATCCAATTGGATATATATAGGGTCGCACTATTCGTCACCCTATGTGAGGAATAGTTATTCTTCACCCCCTCTCTATTTTGACATCAATGCACCATAATTTTATGTTCCGTAAGTTATGTCTTATTTCTGACGTAAAAAGAGACTGTAAGAAAATATATAATCGTCGTAAAAAAATTTATGTTATGTAAAATTACAAACATAAAAACATAGTGTAAAATACACAGAAACTGCAAATTTTCTTATCTTATGATCTATATTTTTATTTTTTTATGCGAAATTTTACGTAATGAATCAATAGGAATGTAACTATTTGAATTCCAAACGTAATTTAATTATGAAATGATCGTAAGATTACCTCGGGTGAAGAATAACTTATTCTGCACTCTGGGTGATGAATAGTATCACTATATATATAGGGTGGGTCTATTCTAATAACACCCCTTAAGACCTTATTCTGCTAACACCTCGCTTATTCTGATAACACCCGAAGCAAAACCCGCGACACAGATTCGAAGGAACACACACGGAAGAAAAAAGCCTCCCCCACCCCACCCCCAACCTCCCACTCGCAGCGGTGCCCGCATCCCCCACCTACAGCGCGCCCACCACCACCCACCCCATCCGGCGCACCAGCACGCCCCGCCACCACCCACCTCCCGCGCCCCACCACGCCGAGCCACCTCCCTCCAGCGTCGGCCAACGCAAGCACCACCCTAGCCAGTGCCCTGCCACCACCCACCACCCGGTGCCCCGCCACCTACCTCCGGCGCCGGCTAGTGCAACCACCACCCGAGCCGCCGCCCCACCACCTCCTACCCTGCGCTGCACCCCCCTCCACTTCTTCCTTCCTCGTCGTCAAGATCCACAAAGACGCTCTCTCCGTTGGATCAAGGATGTGCTCTCGGTGATCGGCGCAGCTCAAACCCCCTCTATCTGGTAGATCCCGTGACCCCAGGCCCCGGTGGCCCCACCCTAGGCACCTGCCGCCCCGCCCCGCCCCTTGACCACCTTCCAGCGGTGCTATTTTCTCCCTCCCAGGAGAACCACCTTCCCGCCCCCTCACCACCTGCCTCCCCCCTGCTCGGATCCGGTAGATCACGATCACCACCTCCCTTCCCCCACCCCCCGCTCGGATCTGGCAAATCACGACCACCACCGCTTGATCATCGGATCTGGTGTCGTTTCTGGTCAAGGCTCCCGTGAGCAGGGAGCTTGTGCGACGGCAGGAACTGCAGCGAGACTTTGCGCGTGGCTTGGTGGCGGAGGTATGGCTGTGGTGACCTGCGGTGGTTGGGGGTTGGATGCCTGCTGCTGCTCCAGCACCCTCTCCTCTGCTTTAGCTTCCCTGCAACACGATGCAGTTCGCCACAGCAACCCCCGCAGCTCTCTCCTCCCCAATCTGCAGATAGCCAGCAACCCCGCCCTCCTCCTCCTCCGTCAAGCTCACCTCAACCTCCATCGGTTGTCTTCCCATGGCGTACCAGCAAGGCAAAAAAGGTGCACCCACCAATTCGGTGACCCTAGTCCCCTCCACCTCAATCTGTACACCTCCCCTCACCGATGAGCCCCCCTCTCCCAACCATCTGCCAGCACGAGCCGCCGGCGGGCGAGATCCGGCCGTGTGGATCTTCTTAGGAGTGCAGTTCGGCTCTGGCGTTGATGCAGTGCAGCACGGCGTGGGCGTGGTGATGTAGTTGGCTGACTTCCCATCTACAGTTCTTACCGCCCCTAATTGATTTTGCGGCATTCGCCTTTTTGTTTTCGGCAAGATGTTAAGTACACTGCACTGTGCAGTTCAGTTAGCAAAAACTATAGCGACATTCTTGTGTTGATGTGCAGTGCACGAGGAGTTCGACGGCCCACGCCATTGACTATGCAGTGCTCTTGTGCGCAGCTTGTGGGGATGGGTTTAGCCATTCATGTGTGAGACAAAAAGATGCCATGGCTATGTAAAGAAAACATGAATGTGTGCGAAAGAATATGATTGTGCTCTTTTTCAGCCGTGTATATAAAAGATTTTGTTTATAAAAGAACATTTTGAAATTGTGTTGCGGCTCATTTTCCTTGATCATGCAGTTTGCTTCTTTGAACGTATACAATTCGCCATGGGGAAACCCAAAACTCCAAATAGATAATAGAAAGAAGGAAATGCAGTGCAAAGACGTGTTAAATGAAAAAAAGGTAGAGAAACAACAAAAAAAGTAAAGTCGTTCGCTTTCATCGGTGATGTTGTTCACTCACGCCCAACAATCACTTTTTTGACATATTCATATTGGAAGAAGTTGGTTTTTTTAATGTAGCTCACTCAGTTTTTTTGAACGTAGCTCACTCTATTGTTGTGTGCAGTAAAAAGAAAATCGGTAAAGAAAAATTGATTCAGTACACTCACCTCGTCCCTGTAGTGCATACTCATTTATAAAAAAAGTTACGGAGACGATAAAAGAAAAAGAATGTGGTTCACTTTTCATAGTATTGCGTTTCACTAACGCTCGACATGAAGTGCACTCCACCTCGCTTGAGAAAATTTACGTACCACAAAAAACAAATCATGTAGTGCACTTGTCAGTCCGATGAAGTGCGGTTTTAGTCTAAATAAGTGCACTCCACCTCGTTTGGGAAAAATTACGTCCCACAAAAAAGAAATCATGTAGTGCACTTGTCTGTCCAATGAAGTGCGGTTTTTAGTCTAAATAAGTGCGGTTTTCTGTCTGATGCAGTACGGCCCGTTTACGGTAGTCTCGAGATTCACTTTTCATAGTCTTGCGGTTCACCAACACTTGACATGAAGTGCACTCCACCTCGCTTAGGAGATTTACATACCACAAAAAAGTAATGCGGTTCACTTCTTGATAGTGTTGTGGTTCATTTACACCTGATGTGAAGTGCACTCTACTTTCTCATCCTTGGAAAAAGTATGTTTGAATAAAATAAACCATGCAGTTCTCTATCACGTCTGATGCAGTGTGGTTTTTCGTCCGATGTAGTGCGGTTTTCAGTCGGATGAAGTACCCACGTCGATTTGGGTGTCGCGAAAAACAGAGTGTCCGCATTTCGGTAAATTCGAAATTCCTCTTAAACCGTAAAGAATTACAGAGAGTGTTCTACACGAAAAAGTTGCGTCTCGTCGATATCTTTCCAGCAGCATATGATTTGAATTATTCTGACCAGCCGTTCGTAAAAATTTCGTGAAAAAACAGCCGCTGCCTCTCGAAGTCAGCCGCACGATTTTCAAAATTAACTAAAATCCGTAAGGAATCTCAAAACCATTTCAACATATGAAAGTTGCGCCTTGTCCATAGCTTTCCAACGGCGTATCATATGTCTCGTTTCGACAAATGGTTAGAAAACTGGAGCAAAAACAGTACCGAAAATTTCAAAAAAATTGAAAAACAGAGTTCCGCGATTTAGTAAATTTGAAACTGCTCTTAAACCGTAATGAATTAGAGAAAGATTTATATATGAAAAAGATGCGCCTCGACGATATCTATCCAACGGCGTATTTGCTTCATTCCAACAAGCGGTTTAGAAAAAAACACGAAAAAACGCTCGCTGCCACTCGTCATCCGCCGCACTATTTTCAAAACTGCTCTTAAACCGTGTGGAATCTCGAAAAGTGTTCAACATGTCGAAGTTGCGCCTAATCCATAGCTTTTCAATGGTATATTACACGCCTCATTCCGATAAACGGTTAAAAAATTAGAGCGAAAACAGTACCGAAAAAATAACGCGTGCAGTTTTTTCCGACGAGAAGTTCACTAGTCTCTATTGCAGTGCTCGTCGTCAAAATGATGCAGTGCGCTTCTGTTGAGCGTGCAGTGCCGAAGTGGTGTGCAGAATAGTTATTCTGCTAATATTAGCAGAATAGACCGTCTGTATATATATATATATATATATATATATATATATATATATATATATATATATATATATCACATGATCTTTCCAACACAATGTGCTTGCCAAAGGATAAAATGTAAAAAGGAAAGGTGAAGATCACCATGACTCTTGCATAAGATATAAGACAAGAATAAAAGATAGGCCCTTCGCAGAGGGAAGCAGAGGTTGTCATGCGCTTTTATAGTTGGATGCACAAAATCTTAATACGAAAGAACGTCACTTTATATTGCCACTTGTGATAGGGACCTTTATTATGCAGTCTGTCGCTTTTATTGCTTCCACATCACAAGATCGTATAAAGCTTATTTTCTCCACACTAATAGATCATACATATTTAGAGAGCAATTTTTATTGCATGCACCAATGACAACTTACTTGAAGGATCTTACTCAATCCATAGGTAGGTATAGTGGACTCTCATGGCAGTACTGGTTTAAGGGATGTTTGGAAGCACAAGTAGTATCTCTAATTGGTGCAAAGAATTTGGCTAGCATGAGGGGGAAAGGCAAGCTCAACATGTTGAATGATCCATGACAATATACTTTATTTCAGATATAAGAAAACATAACCCATTACATTGTCTTCCTTGTCCAACACCAACCTTTTAACATGTCATATTTTATTGAGTGCTCACAATTACAAAAGATGTCCCAGATAGTATATTTATATGTGAAATCTCTTTTCCCTCAATATTCTTTCATGAATTGTTCAAGTGACCAATACAATGTTTGCTAACCTTCAATTAATTTACCACCTCTACTTCTTATATCTGAAGTCATTACTCTCCATGGGATAAGCATATGAAACATATATAATTTCAGATTTATTATATTCAATTCATTCAACCATTTACTCACAGGATATATGTGAAGCACATGAATGAATAACAAATTACTCCGAAAGATATAAGTAAAGATCAATGAGTAGTTAAATAATTATTTAGCTATGTGAAGACTCTCCCATTTAATAATTTCAGATCTTGATACTTAATTCAAACAGCAAGCAAAAAAATGACAACTAAGAATAGAAAACATCATGTGAAGAAGCAAAAACTTAGGATCAACTGATACTAACCGATAGTTGTTGAAGAAGAAAGGTGGGATGCCAACCGGGGCATCCCTAAGCTTAGACGCTTGAGACTTCTTGAAATATTATCTTGGGATGCCTTGGGCACCCCCAAGCTTGAGCTTTTGTGTCTCCTTAATTCCTCTCATATCACGGTCTCCGTAAATCTCAAAAGCTTCATCCACACAAAACTCAACAAGGACTCGTGAGATAAGTTAGTATAAACCAATGCAAAAACCTTATCATACTATACTGTAGCAAATCACTAAAATTATTATTAAACATTGCATACTAAATGCCTCTGCATATTTAATAGTCCTATCCTCAAATAGAATCATTAAATAAGCAAACATATGCAAACAATGCAAACATATCAGCAATCTGCCTAAACAGGACAGTCTGTAAAGAATGCACCAAGAACCATACTTACTTAGCTCCAAAAATTATGAAAGAAAATTCCCACTGTATTAAATTTGTCAGATCTTATTATGCAAAAGGTTTCAACATTTTATCGCATTCTGAATTTTCTAGGGAATTTTTGCAACAGTGGTAAACTTTCTGTTTTCAAACAGCAACATGCAGGCTTGTAAAATAGGCATAGTAAAGGCTATCAATGCCACTTTTATTAAAATAAAAGATGAAAAACATTGTTATAAATAACATCAAGCAAATACTAACAAAATAAATTGATGCTCCAAGCAAAACACATATCATGTGGTGAATAAAAATATAGCTCCAAGTAAAGTTACCGATGAACGTAGACGAAAGAGGGGATGCCTTCCGGGGCATCCCCAAGCTTAGGCTCTTGTTTGTCCTTGAATATTACCTTGGGGTGCCTTGGGAATCCCCAAGATTAGGCTCTTGCCACTCCTTATTCCATAGTCCATCGAATCTTTACCCAAAACTTGAAAACTCCACAACACAAAACTTAGCAGAAAACTCGTGAGCTCCGTTAGTAAAATAAAACAAACCACCACTTCAAGGTACTGTAATGAACTCATTCTTAATTTATATTAGTGTTAAACCTACTGTATTCCAACTTTTCTATGGTTCATAAACTCTATTACTAGCCATAGATTCATCAAAATAAGCAAACAACACACGAAAAACAGAATCTGTCAAAAACAGAACAGTCTGTAGTAATCTGTAGGTTTAGAATACTTATGGAAACCAAAAAATTCTAAAATAAATTTATGGACGTGAGGAATTTGTCTATTAATCATCTTCAAAAATAATTAACTAAATAGCACTCTCCAGTGAAAAATGGCAGCAAATCTCGTGAGCGCTAAAGTTTCTGTTTTTACAGCAAGATCGCAAAGACTTCACCCAAGTCTTTTCAAAGGTTCTACTTGGCACAAACACTAATTAAAACATAAAACCACATCTAACAAGAGGCTAGATAGATTATTTATTTCTAAACAGGAGCAAAAAGCAAGGAACAAAAATAAAATTGGGTTGCCTCCCAACAAGCGCTAACGTTTAACGCCCCTAGCTAGGCATGATGATTTCAATGATGCTCACATAAAAGATAAGAATTGAAACATAAAGAGAGCATCATGAAGAATATGACTAGTACATTTAAGTCTAACCCTCTTTCTATGCATAGGGATTTTGTGATTAAACAACTTATGCGAACAATAATCAACTAGCATATGAAGGCAAAACAAGCATAACTTTAAAACTTTAAGCACATAGAGAGGAAACTTGATATTATTGCAATTCCTACAAGCATATATTACTCCCTCATAATAATTTTCAGTAGCATCATGAATGAATTCAACAATATAAACATCACATAAAACATTATTCTCATGATGCACAAGCATATAAATTTTACTACTCTCCACATAAGCAAAATTCTTCTCATTCAGAATAGTGGGAGAAAACTCAACAAAATAACTATCATGTGAGGCATAATCCAATTGAAAATTAAAATCATGATGACAAGTTTCATGGTTATCATTAATATTTATAGCAGACATGTCATCACAATAATCATCATAGATAGCAACTTTGTTCTCATAATCATTTGGAACCTCTTCCAAAATAGTGGATTCATCACTAAATAAAGTCATGACCTCTCCAAATCCATTTTCATAAATATAATCATCATAAATAGGAGGCATGCTATCATCATAATAATTTGCTCATCAAAACTTGGGAGACAAAAAATATCATCTTCATCAAACATAGCATCCCCAAGCTTGTGGCTTTGCATATCATTAGCATCATGGATATTCAAAGAATTCATACTAAAAACATTGAAATCATGCTCATCATACAAAGATTTAGTGCCAAACATTTTAATACATTCTTCTTCTAGCATTTAGGCACAATTATCGGAATCCTTCTTTTCATGAAAGATATTGAAAAGATGAAGCATATGAGGTACCCTTAATTCCATTTTTTGTAGTTTTCTTTTATAGACTAAAGTAGTGATAAAACAAGAAACTAAAATATTCGATTGCAAGATCTAAATATATACCTTCAAGCACTAACCTCCCCGGCAACGGTGCCAAAAAAGAGCTTGATGTCTACTACACAACCTTCTTCTTGTAGACGTTGTTGGGCCTCCAGGTGCAGAGGTTTGTAGGACAGTAGCAAATTTCCCTCAAGTGGATGACCTAAGGTTTATCAATCTGTGGGAGGCGTAGGATGAAGATGGTCTCTCTCAAGCAACCCTGCAACCAAATAACAAAGAGTCTCTTGTGTCCCCAACACACCCAATACAATGGTAAATTGTATAGGTGCACTAGTTCGGCGAAGAGATGGTGATACAAGTGCAATATGGATAGTAGATAAAGGTTTTTGTAATCTGAAAATATAAAAACAGCAAGGTAACTAATGATAAAAGTGAGCACAAACGGTATTGCAATGCGTTGAAACAAGGCCTAGGGTTCATACTTTCACTAGTGCAAGTTCTCTCAACAATAATAACATAATTGGATCATATAACTATCCCTCGACATGCAACAAAGAGTCACTCTAAAGTCACTAATAGCGGAAAACAAACGAAGAGATTATTATAGGGTACGAAACCACCTCAAAGTTATTCTTTCGGATCGATCTATTCAAGAGTCCATACTAGAATAACACCTTAAGACACAAATCAACCAAAACCCTAATGTCACCTAGATACTCCAATGTCACCTCAAGTATCCATGGGTATGATTATACGATATGCACCACACAATCTCATATTCATCTATTCAACCAACACAAAGAACTTCAAAGAGTGCCCCAAAGTTTCTACCGGAGAGTCAAAACGAAAATGTGTGCCAACCCCTATGCATAAGTTCACAAGGTCACGGTACTCGCAAGTTGATCACCAAAACATACATCAAGTGGATCACATGATATCCCATTGTCACCACAGATAAGCACGTGCAAGACATACATCAAGTGTTCTCAAATCCTTAAAGACTCAATCCGAGAAGATAACTTCAAAGGGAAAACTCAATCCATTACAAGAGAGTAGAGGGGGAGAAACATCATAAGATCCAACTATAATAGCAAAACTCGCGATACATCAAGATCGTGCCAACTCAAGAACACGAGAGAGAGAGAGAGAGATCAAACACATAGCTACTGGTACATACCCTCAGCCCCGAGGGTGAACTACTCCCTCCTCGTCATGGAGAGCGTTGGGATGATGAAGATGGCCACCATAGAGGGGTCCCCCCTCCGGCAGGGTGCCGGAACGGGTATAGATTGGTTTTCGGTGGCTACGGAGGCTTCTGGCGGCGGAACTCCCGATCTATTCTGCTCTCCAATGGTTTTAGGGTATATGGATATATATAGGCGAAAGAAGTAGGTCAGGGGAGCCACGAGGGGCCCACTGAAGGAAATATGCCCTGGAGGCAATAATAAAGTTATTATTTATTTCCTTATATCATGATAAATGTTTATTATTCATGCTAGAATTGTATTAACCGGAAACATAATACATGTGTGAATACATAGACAAACAGAGTGTCACTAGTATGCCTCTACTAGACTAGCTTGTTAATCAAAGATGGTTATGTTTCCTAACCATGGACAAAGAGTTGTTATTTGATTAACGGGATCACATCATTAGGTGAATGATCTGATTGACATGACCCATTCCATTAGCTTAGCACCCGATCGTTTAGTATGTTGCTATTGCTTTCTTCATGACTTATACATGTTCCTATGACTATGAGATTATGCAACTCCCGTTTACCGGAGGAACACTTTGTGTGCTACCAAACGTCACAACGTAACTGGGTGATTATAAAGGTGCTCTACAGGTGTCTCCAAAGGTACATGTTGGGTTGGCGTATTTCGAGATTAGGATTTGTCACTCCGATTGTCGGAGAGGTATCTCTGGGCCCTCTCGGTAATACACATCACATAAGCCTTGCAAGCATTGCAACTAATGAGTTAGTTGTGAGATGATGTATTACGGAACGAGTAAAGAGACTTGCCGGTAACGAGATTGAACTAGGTATTAAGATACCGACGATCGAATCTCGGGCAAGTAACATACCGATGACAAAGGGAACAACGTATGTTGTTATGCGGTCTGACCGATAAAGATCTTCGTAGAATATGTAGGAGCCAATATGAGCATCCAGGTTCCGCTATTGGTTATTGACCGGAGACGTGTCTCGGTCATGTCTACATTGTTCTCGAACCCGTAGGGTCCGCACGCTTAAGGTTTCGATGACAGTTATATTATGAGTTTATGAGTTTTGATGTACCGAAGGAGTTCGGAGTCCCGGATGGGATCAGGGACATGACGAGGAATCTCTAAATGGTCGAGACATAAAGATTGATATATTGGAAGCCTATATTTGGATATCGGAAGTGTTCCGGGTGAAATCGGGATTTTACCGGAGTACCGGGAGGTTACCGGAACCCCCCGGGAGGTATATGGGCCTTAGTGGGCCTTAGTGGAAGAGAGGAGAGGTGGCCAGGGCTGGGCCGCGCGCCCCTCCCCCCTAGTCTGAATAGGACAAGGAGAGGGGGCGGCGCCCCCCCTTCCTTCTCTCTCTCCTCTTTCCCCCCCTCCCGAATCCTATTCCAACTAGGAAAGGGGGGGGGAATCCTACTCCCGGAGGGAGTAGGACTCCTCCTGGCGCGCCCTCTCCTGGCCGGCCGCACCCCCCCCCCTTTGATCCTTTATATACGGAGGCAGGGGGCACCCCTAGAGACACAAGTTGATCCACGTGATCATATTCTTAGCCGTGTGCGGTGCCCCCTTCCACCATAGTCCTCAATAATATTGTAGCGGTGCTTAGGCGAAGCCCTGAGACGGTAGTACATCAAGATCGTCACCACGCCGTCGTGCTGACGGAACTCTTCCCCAACACTTTGCTGGATCAGAGTCCAAGGATCGTCATCGAGCTGAACGTGTGCTAGAACACGGAGGTGCCGTAGTTTCGGTGCTCGATCAGTCGGGCCATGAAGACGTACGACTACATCAACCACGTTGTGCTAACACTTCCGTTGTCGATCTACAAGGGTACGTAGATCACACTCTCCCCTCTCGTTGCTATGCATCACCATGATCTTGCGTGTGCGTAGGAAATTTTTTGAAATTACTACGTAACCCAACAGTGGCATCCGAGCCTAGGTTTTATGTGTTGATGTTATTTGCACGAGTAGAACACAAGTGAGTTGTGGGCGATATAAGTCATACTGCTTACCAGCATGTCATACTTTGGTTCGGCGGTATTGTTGGACGAAGCGGCCCGGACCGACATTACGCGTATGCTTACGCGAGACCGGTTCTCCCGACGTGCTTTGCACAAAGGTGGCTAGCGGGTGACAGTTTCTCCAACTTTAGTTGAACCGAGTGTGGCTACGCCCGGTCCTTGCGAAGGTTAAAACAACACCAACTTGACAAACTATCGTTGTGGTTTTGATGCGTAGGTAAGATTGGTTCTTGCTTAAGCCCGTAGCAGCCACGTAAAACTTGCAACAACAAAGTAGAGGACGTCTAACTTGTTTTTGCAGGGCATGTTGTGATGTGATATGGTCAAGACATGATGCTAAATTTTATTGTATGAGATGATCATGTTTTGTAACCGAGTTATCGGCAACTGGCAGGAGCCATATGGTTGTCGCTTTATTGTATGCAATGCAATCGCGCTGTAATGCTTTACTTTATCACTAAGCGGTAGCGATAGTCGTGGAAGCATAAGATTGGCGAGACGACAACGATGCTACGATGGAGATCAAGGTGTCGCGCCGGTGACGATGGTGATCATGACGGTGCTTCGAAGATGGAGATCACAAGCACAAGATGATGATGGCCATATCATATCACTTATATTGATTGCATGTGATGTTTATCTTTTATGCATCTTATCTTGCTTTGATTGACGGTAGCATTATAAGATGATCTCTCACTAATTATCAAGAAGTGTTCTCCCTGAGTATGCACCGTTGCGAAAGTTCTTCGTGCTGAGACACCACGTGATGATCGGGTGTGATAGGCTCTACGTTCAAATACAACGGGTGCAAAACAGTTGCACACGCGGAATACTCAGGTTATACTTGACGAGCCAAGCATATACAGATATGGCCTCGGAACACGGAGACCGAAAGGTCGAGCGTGAATCATATAGTAGATATGATCAACATAGTGATGTTCACCAATGAAGCTACTCCATCTCACGTGATGATCGGACATGGTTTAGTTGATTTGGATCACGTAATCACTTAGAGGATTAGAGGGATGTCTATCTAAGTGGGAGTTCTTTAAGTAATATGATTAATTGAACCTAAATTTATCATGAACTTAGTACCTGATAGTATCTTGCTTATTCATGTTTGATTGTAGATAGATGGCCCGTGCTGTTGTTCCGTTGAATTTTAATGCGTTCCTTGAGAAAGCAAAGTTGAAAGATGATGGTAGCAATTACACGGACTGGGTCCGTAACTTGAGGATTATCCTCATTGCTGCACAGAAGAATTACGTCCTGGAAGCACCGCTGGGTGCCAGGCCTGCTGCTGGAGCAACACCAGATGTTATGAACGTCTGGCAGAGCAAAGCTGATGACTACTCGATAGTTCAGTGTGCCATGCTTTACGGCTTAGAATCGGGACTTCAACGACGTTTTGAACGTCATGGAGCATATGAGATGTTCCAGGAGTTGAAGTTAATATTTCAAGCAAATGCCCGGATTGAGAGATATGAAGTCTCCAATAAGTTCTATAGCTGCAAGATGGAGGAGAACAGTTCTGTCAGTGAGCATATACTCAAAATGTCTGGGTATAATAATCACTTGATTCAATTGGGAGTTAATCTTCCAGATGATTGCGTCATTGACAGAATTCTCCAATCACTGCCACCAAGCTACAAGAGCTTCGTGATGAACTATAATATGCAAGGGATGAATAAGACTATTCCCGAGCTCTTCGCAATGCTGAAAGCTGCGGAGGTAGAAATCAAGAAGGAGCATCAAGTGTTGATGGTCAACAAGACCACTAGTTTCAAGAAAAAGGGCAAAGGGAAGAAGAAGGGGAACTTCAAAAAGAACAGCAAGCAAGTTGCTGCTCAAGAGAAGAAACCCAAACCTGGACCTAAGCCTGAAACTGAGTGCTTCTACTGCAAGCAGACTGGTCACTGGAAGCGGAACTGCCTCAAGTATTTGGCGGATAAGAAGGATGGCAAGGTGAACAAAGGTATATGTGATATACATGTTATTGATGTGTACCTTACTAATGCTCGCAGTAGCACCTGGGTATTTGATACTGGTTCTGTTGCTAATATTTGCAACTCGAAACAGGGACTACGGATTAAGCGAAGATTGGCTAAGGACGAGGTGACGATGCGCGTGGGAAATGGTTCCAAAGTCGATGTGATCGCAGTCGGCACGCTACCTCTACATCTACCTTCGGGATTAATATTAGACCTAAATAATTGTTATTTGGTGCCAGCGTTAAGCATGAACATTATATCTGGATCTTGTTTGATGCGAGACGGTTATTCATTTAAATCAGAGAATAATGGTTGTTCTATTTACATGAGTAATATCTTTTATGGTCATGCACCCTTAAAGAGTGGTCTATTCTTATTAAATCTCGATAGTAGTGACACACATATTCATAGTGTTGAAACCAAAAGATGCAGAGTTGATAATGATAGTGCAACTTATTTGTGGCACTGCCGTTTAGGTCATATCGGTATAAAGCGCATGAAGAAACTCCATACTGATGGGCTTTTGGAACCACTTGATTATGAATCACTTGGTACTTGCGAACCGTGCCTTATGGGTAAGATGACAAAAACACCGTTCTCCGGTACTATGGAGAGAGCAACAGATTTGTTAGAAATCATACATACAGATGTATGTGGTCCGATGAATGTTGAGGCTCGTGGCGGATATCGTTATTTTCTCACCTTCACAGATGACTTAAGCAGATATGGGTATATCTACTTAATGAAACACAAGTCTGAAACGTTTGAAAAGTTCAAAGAATTTCAGAGTGAAGTTGAAAATCATCGTAACAAGAAAATAAAATTCCTACGATCTGATCGTGGAGGAGAATATTTGAGTTACGAGTTTGGTGTACATTTGAAACAATGTGGAATAGTTTCGCAACTCACGCCACCCGGAACACCACAGCGTAATGGTGTGTCCGAACGTCGTAATCGTACTTTACTAGATATGGTACGATCTATGATGTCTCTTACTGATTTACCGCTATTGTTTTGGGGATACGCTCTAGAGACGGCCGCATTCACGTTAAATAGGGCACCATCAAAATCCGTTGAGACGACGCCTTATGAACTGTGGTTTGGCAAGAAACCAAAGTTGTCGTTTCTGAAAGTTTGGGGCTGCGATGCTTATGTGAAAAAGCTTCAACCTGATAAGCTCGAACCCAAATCGGAAAAATGTGTCTTCATAGGATATCCAAAGGAAACTATTGGATACACCTTCTATCACAGATCCGAAGGCAAGACTTTTGTTGCTAAATTCGGAAACTTTCTGGAGAAGGAGTTTCTCTCGAAAGAAGTGAGTGGGAGGAAAGTAGAACTTGACGAGGTAACTGTACCTACTCCCTTATTGGAAAGTAGTACATCACAGAAACCTGTTTCTGTGACACCTACACCAATTAGTGAGGAAGCTAATGATAATGATCATGAAACTTCAGAACAAGATACTACTGAACCTCGTAGATCAACCAGAGTGAGATCCGCGCCAGAGTGGTACGGTAATCCTGTTCTGGAAGTCATGCTACTAGATCATGATGAACCTACGAACTATGAAGAAGCGATGGTGAGCCCAGATTCCGCAAAATGGCTTGAAGCCATGAAATCTGAGATGGGATCCATGTATGAGAACAAAGTATGGACTTTGGTTGACTTGCCCAATGATCGGCAAGCAATTGAGAATAAATGGATCTTCAAGAAGAAGACGGACGCTGACGGTAATATTACTGTCTACAAAGCTCGACTTGTCGCAAAAGGTTTTCGGCAAGTTCAAGGGATTGACTACGATGAGACCTTCTCACCCGTAGCGATGCTTAAGTCTGTCCGAATCATGTTAGCAATTGCCGCATTTTATGATTATGAAATTTGGCAGATGGATGTCAAAACTGCATTCCTGAATGGATTTCTGGAAGAAGAGTTGTATATGATGCAACCAGAAGGTTTTGTCGATCCAAAGGGAGCTAACAAAGTGTGCAAGCTCCAGCGATCCATTTATGGACTGGTGCAAGCCTCTCGGAGTTGGAATAAACGCTTTGATAGTGTGATCAAAGCATTTGGTTTTATACAGACTTTTGGAGAAGCCTGTATTTACAAGAAAGTGAGTGGGAGCTCTGTAGCATTTCTGATATTATATGTGGATGACATATTACTAATTGGAAATGATATAGAATTTCTGGATAGCATAAAGGGATACTTGAATAAGAGTTTTTCAATGAAAGACCTCGGTGAAGCTGCTTACATATTAGGCATTAAGATCTATAGAGATAGATCAAGACGCTTAATTGGACTTTCACAAAGCACATACCTTGACAAAGTTTTGAAGAAGTTCAAAATGGATCAAGCAAAGAAAGGGTTCTTGCCTGTGTTACAAGGTGTGAAGTTGAGTCAGACTCAATGCCCGACCACTGCAGAAGATAGAGAGAAAATGAAAGATGTTCCCTATGCTTCAGCCATAGGCTCTATCATGTATGCAATGCTGTGTACCAGACCTGATGTGTGCCTTGCTATAAGTCTAGCAGGGAGGTACCAAAGTAATCCAGGAGTGGATCACTGGACAGCGGTCAAGAACATCCTGAAATACCTGAAAAGGACTAAGGATATGTTTCTCGTTTATGGAGGTGACAAAGAGCTAATCGTAAATGGTTACGTCGATGCGAGCTTTGACACTGATCCGGACGATTCTAAATCGCAAACTGGATACGTATTTACATTAAACGGTGGAGCTGTCAGTTGGTGCAGTTCTAAACAAAGCGTCGTGGCGGGATCTACGTGTGAAGCAGAATACATAGCTGCTTCGGAAGCAGCAAATGAAGGAGTCTGGATGAAGGAGTTCATATCCGATCTAGGTGTCATACCTAGTGCATCGGGTCCAATGAAAATCTTTTGTGACAATACTGGTGCAATTGCCTTGGCAAAGGAATCCAGATTTCACAAGAGAACCAAGCACATCAAGAGACGCTTCAATTCCATCCGGGATCTAGTCCAGGTGGGAGACATAGAGATTTGCAAGATACATACGGATCTGAATGTAGCAGACCCGTTGACTAAGCCTCTTCCACGAGCAAAACATGATCAGCACCAAGGCTCCATGGGTGTTAGAATCATTACTGTATAATCTAGATTATTGACTCTAGTGCAAGTGGGAGACTGAAGGAAATATGCCCTAGAGGCAATAATAAAGTTATTATTTATTTCCTTATATCATGATAAATGTTTATTATTCATGCTAGAATTGTATTAACCGGAAACATAATACATGTGTGAATACATAGACAAACAGAGTGTCACTAGTATGCCTCTACTAGACTAGCTCGTTAATCAAAGATGGTTATGTTTCCTAACCATGGACAAAGAGTTGTTATTTGATTAACGGGATCACATCATTAGGTGAATGATCTGATTGACATGACCCATTCCATTAGCTTAGCACCCGATCGTTTAGTATGTTGCTATTGCTTTCTTCATGACTTATACATGTTCCTATGACTACGAGATTATGCAACTCCCGTTTACCGGAGGAACACTTTGTGTGCTACCAAACGTCACAACGTAACTGGGTGATTATAAAGGTGCTCTACAGGTGTCTCCAAAGGTACATGTTGGGTTGGCGTATTTCGAGATTAGGATTTGTCACTCCGATTGTCGGAGAGGTATCTCTGGGCCCTCTCGGTAATACAGATCACATAAGCCTTGCAAGCATTGCAACTAATGAGTTAGTTGTGAGATGATGTATTACGGAACGAGTAAAGAGACTTGCCGGTAATGAGATTGAACTAGGTATTAAGATACCGACGATCGAATCTCGGGCAAGTAACATACCGATGACAAAGGGAACAACGTATGTTGTTATGCGGTCTGACCGATAAAGATCTTCGTAGAATATGTAGGAGCCAATATGAGCATCCAGGTTCCGCTATTGGTTATTGACCGGAGACGTGTCTCGGTCATGTCTACATTGTTCTCGAACCCGTAGGGTCCGCACGCTTAAGGTTTCGATGACAGTTATATTATGAGTTTATGAGTTTTGATGTACCGAAGGAGTTCGGAGTCCCGGATGGGATCAGGGACATGACGAGGAGTCTCGAAATGGTCGAGACATAAAGATTGATATATTGGAAGCCTATATTTGGATATCGGAAGTGTTCCGGGTGAAATCGGGATTTTACCGGAGTACCGGGAGGTTACCGGAACCCCCCGGGAGGTATATGGGCCTTAGTGGGCCTTAGTGGAAGAGAGGAGAGGTGGCCAGGGCTGGGCCGCGCGCCCCTCCCCCCTAGTCCGAATAGGACAAGGAGAGGGGGCGGCGCCCCCCCTTCCTTCTCTCTCTCCTCTTTCCCCCCTCCCGAATCCTATTCCAACTAGGAAAGGGGGGGGAATCCTACTCCCGGAGGGAGTAGGACTCCTCCTGGCGCGCCCTCTCCTGGCCGGCCGCACCCCCCCCTTTGATCCTTTATATACGGAGGCAGGGGGCACCCCTAGAGACACAAGTTGATCCACGTGATCATATTCTTAGCCGTGTGCGGTGCCCCCTTCCACCATAGTCCTCAATAATATTGTAGCGGTGCTTAGGCGAAGCCCTGAGACGGTAGTACATCAAGATCGTCACCACGCCGTCGTGCTGACGGAACTCTTCCCCAACACTTTGCTGGATCAGAGTCCAAGGATCGTCATCGAGCTGAACGTGTGCTAGAACACGGAGGTGCCGTAGTTTCGGTGCTCGATCAGTCGGGCCATGAAGACGTACGACTACATCAACCACGTTGTGCTAACACTTCCGTTGTCGATCTACAAGGGTACGTAGATCACACTCTCCCCTCTCATTGCTATGCATCACCATGATATTGCGTGTGTGTAGGAAATTTTTTGAAATTACTACGTAACCCAACAGTGGCATCCGAGCCTAGGTTTTATGTGTTGATGTTATTTGCACGAGTAGAACACAAGGGAGTTGTGGGCGATATAAGTCATACTGCTTACCAGCATGTCATACTTTGGTTCGGCGGTATTATTGGACGAAGCGGCCCGGACCGACATTACGCGTATGCTTACGCGAGACCGGTTCTCCCGACGTGCTTTGCACAAAGGTGGCTAGCGGGTGACAGTTTCTCCAACTTTAGTTGAACCGAGTGTGGCTACGCCCGATCCTTGCGAAGGTTAAAACAACACCAACTTGACAAACTATAGTTGTGGTTTTGATGCGTAGGTAAGATTGGTTCTTGCTTAAGCCCGTAGCAGCCACGTAAAACTTGCAACAACAAAGTAGAGGACGTCTAACTTGTTTTTGCAGGGCATGTTGTGATGTGATATGGTCAAGACATGATGCTAAATTTTATTGTATGAGATGATCATGTTTTGTAACCGAGTTATCGGCAACTGGCAGGAGCCATATGGTTGTCGCTTTATTGTATGCAATGCAGTCGCGCTGTAATGCTTTACTTTATCACTAAGCGGTAGCGATAGTCGTGGAAGCATAAGATTGGCGAGACGACAACGATGCTACGATGGAGATCAAGGTGTCACGCCGGTGACGATGGTGATCATGACGGTGCTTCGAAGATGGATATCACAATCACAAGATGATGATGGCCATATCATATCACTTATATTGATTGCATGTGATGTTTATCTTTTATGCATCTTATCTTGCTTTGATTGACGGTAGCATTATAAGATGATCTCTCACTAATTATCAAGAAGTGTTCTCCCTGAGTATGCACCGTTGCGAAAGTTCTTCGTGCTGAGACACCACGTGATGATCGGGTGTGATAGGCTCTATGTTCAAATACAACGGGTGCAAAACAGTTGCACACGCGGAATACTCAGGTTATACTTGACGAGCCAAGCATATACAGATATGGCCTCGGAACACGGAGACCGAAAGGTCGAGCGTGAATCATATAGTAGATATGATCAACATAGTGATGTTCACCAATGAAGCTACTCCATCTCACGTGATGATCGGACATGGTTTAGTTGATTTGGATCACGTAATCACTTAGAGGATTAGAGGGATGTCTATCTAAGTGGGAGTTCTTTAAGTAATATGATTAATTGAACCTAAATTTATCATGAACTTAGTACCTGATAGTATCTTGCTTACTCATGTTTGATTGTAGATAGATGGCCCGTGCTGTTGTTCCGTTGAATTTTAATGTGTTCCTTGAGAAAGTAAAGTTGAAAGATGATGGTAGCAATTACACGGACTGGGTCCTTAACTTGAGGATTATCCTCATTGCTGCATAGAAGAATTACGTCCTGGAAGCATCGCTGGGTGCCAGGCTTGCTGCTGGAGCAACACCAGATGTTATGAATGTCTGGCAGAGCAAAGCTGATGACTACTTGATAGTTCAGTGTGCCATGCTTTACGGCTTAGAATCGGGACTTCAACGACATTTTGAACATCATGGAGCATATGAGATGTTCCAGGAGTTGAAGTTAATATTTCAAGCAAATGCCCGGATTGAGAGATATGAAGTCTCCAATAAGTTCTATAGCTGCAAGATGGAGGAGAACAGTTCTGTCAGTGAGCATATACTCAAAATGTCTGGGTATAATAATCACTTGATTCAATTGGGAGTTAATCTTCTAGATGATTGCGTCATTGACAGAATTCTCCAATCACTGCCACCAAGCTACAAGAGCTTCGTGATGAACTATAATATGCAAGGGATGAATAAGACTATTCCCGAGCTCTTCGCAATGCTGAAAGCTGCGGAGGTAGAAATCAAGAAGGAGCATCAAGTGTTGATGGTCAACAAGACCACTAGTTTCAAGAAAAAGGGCAAAGGGAAGAAGAAGGGGAACTTCAAAAAGAACAGCAAGCAAGTTGCTGCTCAAGAGAAGAAACCCAAACCTGGACCTAAGCCTGAAACTGAGTGCTTCTACTGCAAGCAGACTGGTCACTGGAAGCGGAACTGCCTCAAGTATTTGGCGGATAAGAAGGATGGCAAGGTGAACAAAGGTATATGTGATATACATGTTATTGATGTGTACCTTACTAATGCTCGCAGTAGCACCTGGGTATTTGATACTGGTTCTGTTGCTAATATTTGCAACTCGAAACAGGGACTACGGATTAAGCGAAGATTGGCTAAGGACGAGGTGACGATGCGCGTGGGAAATGGTTCCAAAGTCGATGTGATCGCAGTCGGCATGCTACCTCTACATCTACCTTCGGGATTAATATTAGACCTAAATAATTGTTATTTGGTGCCAGCGTTAAACATGAATATTATATCTGGATCTTGTTTGATGCGAGACGGTTATTCATTTAAATCAGAGAATAATGGTTGTTCTATTTACATGAGTAATATCTTTTATGGTCATGCACCCTTAAAGAGTGGTCTATTCTTATTAAATCTCGATAGTAGTGACACACATATTCATAGTGTTGAAACCAAAAGATGCAAAGTTGATAATGGTAGTGCAACTTATTTGTGGCACTGCCATTTAGGTCATATTGGTATAAAGCGCATGAAGAAACTCCATACTGATGGGCTTCTGGAACCACTTGATTATGAATCACTTGGTACTTGTGAACCGTGCCTTATGGGTAAGATGACAAAAACACTGTTCTCCGGTACTATGGAGAGAGCAACAGATTTGTTAGAAATCATACATACAGATGTATGTGGTCCGATGAATGTTGAGGCTCGTGGTGGATATCGATATTTTCTCACCTTCACAGATGACTTAAGCAGATATGGGTATATCTACTTAATGAAACACAAGTCTGAAACGTTTGAAAAGTTCAAAGAATTTCAGAGTGAAGTTGAAAATCATCGTAACAAGAAAATAAAATTCCTACGATCTGATCGTGGAGGAGAATATTTGAGTTACGAGTTTGGTGTACATTTGAAACAATGTGGAATAGTTTCGCAACTCACGCCACCCGAAACACCACAGCGTAATGGTGTGTCCGAACGTCGTAATCGTACTTTACTAGATATGGTACGATCTATGATGTCTCTTACTGATTTACCGCTATTGTTTTGGGGATACGCTCTAGAGACGGCCGCATTCACGTTAAATAGGGCACCATCAAAATCTGTTGAGACGATGCCTTATGAACTGTGGTTTGGCAAGAAACCAAAGTTGTCGTCTGAAAGTTTGGGGCTGCGATGCTTATGTGAAAAAGCTTCAACTTGATAAGCTCGAACCCAAATCGGAAAAATGTGTCTTCATAGGATATCCAAAGGAAACTATTGGATACACCTTCTATCACAGATCCGAAGGCAAGACTTTTGTTGCTAAATTCGGAAACTTTTTGGAGAAGGAGTTTCTCTCGAAAGAAGTGAGTGGGAGGAAAGTAGAACTTGACGAGGTAACTATACCTACTCCCTTATTGGAAAGTAGTACATCACAGAAATCTGTTTCTGTGACACCTACACCAATTAGTGAGGAAGCTAATGATAATGATCATGAAACTTCAGAACAAGATACTACTGAACCTCGTAGATCAACCAGAGTGAGGTCCGCGCCAGAGTGGTACGGTAATCCTGTTCTGGAAGTCATGCTACTAGATCATGATGAACCTACGAACTATGAAGAAGCGATGGTGAGCCCAGATTCCGCAAAATGGCTTGAAGCCATGAAATCTGAGATGGGATCCATGTATGAGAACAAAGTATGCTTTGGTTGACTTGCCCAATGATCGGCAAGCAATTGACTATGAACCTACGAACTATGAAGAAGCGGCGCCCCCCCCCCCTTCCTTCTCTCTCTCCTCTTTCCCCCCTCCCGAATCCTATTCCAACTAGGAAAGGGGGGAATCCTACTCCCGGAGGGAGTAGGACTCCTCCTGGCGCGCCCTCTCCTGGCCGGCTGCTCCCCCCCCCCTTTGATCCTTTATATACGGAGGCAGGGGGCACCCCTAGAGACACAAGTTGATCCACGTGATCATATTCTTAGCCGTGTGCGGTGCCCCCTTCCACCATAGTCCTCGATAATATTGTAGCGGTGCTTAGGCGAAGCCCTGCGACGGTAGTACATCAAGATCGTCACCACGCCGTCGTGCTGACGGAACTCTTCCCCGACACTTTGCTGGATCAGAGTCCGGGGATCATCATCGAGCTGAACGTGTGCTAGAACTCGGAGGTGCCATAGTTTCGGTGCTTGATCGGTCGGGCCGTGAAGACGTACGACTACATCAACCATGTTGTGCTAACGCTTTCGTTGTCGATCTACAAGGGTACGTACATCACACTCTCCCCTCTCGTTGCTATGCATCACCATGATCTTGCGTGTGCGTAGGAATTTTTTTGAAATTACTACGTAACCCAACACCCACGAGGGTGGGGCGCGCCTCCCTACCTCGTGGCTTCCTCATAGCTTCCCTGACGTCTACTCCAAGTCTCCTGGATTGCTTCCGTTCCAAAAATAACTCTCTTGAAGGGTTCATTCCGTTTGGACTCCGTTTGATATTCCTTTTCTTCGAAACACTGATATAGGCAATAAAACAACAATTTGGGTTGGGCCTCCGGTTAATAGGTTAGTCCCAAAAATAATATAAAAGTGTTTAGTAAAGCCCATAAACATCCAAAACAGATAATATAATAGCATGAATACTTCATAAATTATAGATACGTTGGAGACGTATCATGTCGTAGGTGTCCTCTCTGCCTTTTTGGTGTCTCGATGCCAAAGGGGGAGAGAGTGTAGGATTTGCGAGTCGTGTGTCATGTTTCGCCTTGTCACTTTGCTTTCGTTTCGTTGAACCTCGTTTGCTTTGGTTTGGTTTGTGCTTGTGAGACCTTTCTATCATACGGTGTAAGACATATGCACTCTTGCGTACCTTATTGAGCCTATGCTATCTTGTGCCCTTTACTTTATGCTCATAGTTATTATCTTGCTTAGTGTTAGCTTGATCATTACAAGATTTGCCTTGTCTATAAAATATAGGGGGAGTGTTGATCCTAGTATGTGTACTGTGCAGTCCAAAGCACTTCTCTAGTTAGAACACATCTAGGGGGAGCCCGTCTATATTTTATAGATGTGGGGTTTGCCCATGTTCTTTTTTATCTCCCTTTGTGCAAATCCCGTATTGATATCAAACTACCAAAAAGGGGGAGATTGTAAGGGCATATTTACCCCTTAGTTGTTTTGGTGATTGATGATAATGCTTTTGCGGACTAATCGTGTGCATGGAGTATTTTAGACATACCATGACTAGGCACAAGACGATTTGGTGCCCCTCGAAGACTATTGAAGACGGCGTTTCTCTACGTTTCTTTTCGGTGGATTTGAGTCGTAGGAAAGCCATACTATTAAGAGGGGGTCCGCTTTGGAAAGGTTTGGGTGGAATCATCATGTACACGTCTACTCCTTTTGCACCACCTTTCCTTTGGCTCTTTGGAGCATCATCCATCTCTCCTTGTCTATGCAAAATGAAGGTCTCCTAGTGTTGCTGAACTGGGGCATGCGGTAGTACTGCTCCTCGGAGAGGTAGTACCGCAGGACCTTGCGGTAGTACCGGCCTGTGGCACGGTAGTACCGCAAGTGCTCATGGTAGTACCACACCTCAGGAGCGGTAGTACCGTGGCCTCAGGCCAGGCGCTGTTGCTAGTGCGGTAGTAGGGGCGGATGTAATTTTTTACATCCGCGTCGTACGCGGTAGTACCGCTCCATGGGCGTGGTAGTACCATGCGCTCCAGCCAGGCTCAGTAGCATGAGCGGTAGTAGGGGCGGATGTAATTTTTTACATCCGCGCCCTACGCGGTAGTACCGCTCCAGGTCTGCGGTAGTACCGTGTCGGATTTTTGCATGGATCAAAACTCAGCGGAAGTAGTCATGGATGTATTTTTATATGTCAGTGCCTTCTTGGCCTAGTCCATTCCTGCCTTGCGGTAGTACCGCAAGAGGGCGTGGTAGTACCACACCAGCGGTTCTACCGCTCCTTGCCTTAGCGCTTCAGGACTGGTCTTAGGCCCTGCCGTGGCAGTGGTAGTACCGCGGTTCGCTGCGGTAGTGCCGTGAGCCCTTGCGGTAGTACCGCTTGTTTGGTGCGGTAGTACCGCAGGTCGCGGGCTGGTTAAGTGGATAATGGTTGGATTTGTTCTTTCACTATATAAGGGGTGTCTTCTTCTCCGAGTTGACTACCTCTTCCACCTCCAAGCTCCATTGTTGCTCTAAGCTCCATTTTCGCCCGATCTCTCTCCCTAGCTGATCAAACTTGTTGACCTCCTAGGATTGGTTGAGAAGGCCTAGATCTACACATCCACCAAGAGATATTTGATTTCCCCCACTAATCCCTCGCGGATCTTGTTACTCTAAGGTGTTTGAGCACCCTAGACGGTTGAGGTCATCGCGGAGCCATACTCCATTGTGGCGAAGCTTCGTGGTGTTGTTGGGAGCCTCCAATTAAGTTGTGGAGATTGCCCCAACCTTGTTTGTAAAGGTTCGGTCGCCGCCTTCAAGGCCACCAATAGTGGAATCACGACATCTCGCATTGTGTGAGGGTGTGAAGAGAATACGGTGGCCCTAGTGGCTTCTTGGGGATCATTGTGCCTCCACACCGCTCAAATGGAGACGTACGTCCTCTCAAAGGGAAGGAACTTCGGTAACACATCCTCGTCTTCACCGACTCCACTCTTGGTTATCTCATCCCTTTACTCATGCAAGCTTATCTTGTGTTACTTCCCTTGCTTGCTTGTTTACTTATTGTTGTTGCATCATATAGGTTGCTCACCTAGTTGCATATCTAGACAACCTACTTTGATGCAAAGTTTAAATTGGTAAAGAAAAGCTAAAAATTGTTAGTTGCCTATTCACCCCCCTTCTAGTTAACTATATCGATCCTTTCAGCTATTTTTTATAAAATATTTTGGTCTATGTTGGGGGATGACCTAACAAAAGAGGTACTCTAGGCGGTAAACACTAGTTCTATACCTGAGGGCTGGAATGATACTGCAATAGTAATGATTCCAAAGGTTAATTCTCCAGAAAAGGTAACTCAATTCAGACCTATAAGTCTGTGCAATGTGGTTTATAAAGTTATCTAAAAAATGATTGCGGCACGCTTGAAGATAATCCTTTCAGAAATTATTAGCATGACCCAGAGTGCATTTGTGCCCGAACGTATGATTACTGATAATATTCTAGTGGCATATGAGTGCTTTCATACAATTAAGAAAAAAAGAATGGTAAAGAGGGCCTATGCACTATCAAATTGGACATGCACAAAGCGTATGACCGAGTAGAGTGGTCTTTTCTGGAAAAAATTATGCTCAAACTAGGTTTTCAAGAGAATTGGGTAAATCTTATTATGCAATGTGTATCCTCTGGGGAATATCGTGTTTGTTTCAATACGGAAGAAACTGAGAGTTTTAAACCCACTAGAGGATTGAGGCAAGGAGATCCTCTCTCTCCATACTTATTATTACTATGTACGGAGGGACTAACTGCCCTCTTAGCAAATGCAGAGGAGAATGGAAATATTTCTGAAATAAAGGTCAGTAGAGATGCACCATCAGTTTCAAACCTTCTCTTTACAGATGATTCTCTGATCCTTATGAAAGCAAATGCTATGAATGTGGAGGTTTTGAAATCAGTTTTGGATTTATATTGTGCCTCCTCGGGGCAAATGGTAAGTGTTGAAAAGTCTAGTATTTTCTTTAGTCCCAATACAAAGGTGGAAGATAAGGCGCAAATTTGTACAATTCTGAATATTATGACTGAAGCACTAAATGATAAATATTTGGGATTGCCTGCAAATGTGGGTATGGACAAAAGTGATTGTTTCCAATTCCTGATCGATCGAATTATCATGAAAATAAGTGGATGGAAAGAAAAATTGTTATCCGCTGGAGGAAAGGAAATATTGCTCAAATCTGTTGTACAAGCTATCCCAGCTTATGCCGTGTCCGTCTTTAAAATTTCTAAAAAAATTGTAAAGGAATTATCAACGCGATGTCGCAATTTTGGTGGGGTGACGAGGACAACAAGAAGAAAATGCATTGGATGGCATGGTGGAAGATGTGTGTACCAAAAAATCAAGGAGGTATGGGTTTTAGAGATATACATTGTTTCAATCTGGCTTTGTTAGCCAAACAGGCATGGCGCCTGGTTGATAATCCGGAGTCCTTATGTGCATCGATCTTAAGAGCTAAATATTTCCCGGATGGGGATTTAATGAATGCAAACCTAAGAAAAGCCTCCTCCTTTACTTGGCAAAGTGTTATGGCGGGAGTAAACTCGTTAAGAAATTGTTATATCTGGCGGGTTGGAAATGGACAAAACATTGATATTTGGGGAGATGCATGGATCCCAAATTGTGCGAATAGGAGGGTCATTACTCCGAGAAGGGGGCACCTTTTGTCGAGGGTTTCTGATCTCATTGATCCAGTCACGAATTCTTGGGATGAAGATTTGGTGAGACAAGCATTGTGGCCAATTGATGCTCAAAGGGTGCTCGCAATTCCCCTCCCGATGCATAATATGTCGGATTTCATTGCTTGGAGTTATACAAAAAATGATGTTTTCACTGTACGATCAGCTTATTTGGAGGAATGGAACAAGCAACATGGAACAAAATTGCAACATGCTGATGGTATGGAAAGAATCAATGCTAATCCTATCTGGGGTAAGGTTTGGAAATTATCTTGTCCGGCAAAGGTTAAAATTTTCATCTGGCGTACCTTGCATGCAACCCTCCCATGTTGGGTTATACTTGCTAATAGACACATGAAAGTTTCACCCAATTTCCCATCATGCTCGAAGGGGGCAGAAGATACAAAACATATTTTATTCATGTGTCAAAAGGCAAAGAAGGTATGGGGCAAGTTAGGACTACATGAGGTGATCAATAAAGCATGTGCTACTGATCGTGCGGGAGAGGCGGTCTTGGAATTCTTACTACTTATGCCAGAACATGAATTAGTGATAGTGGGTTCTCAAAAAGCACGTGAACTGATCGCTATTACAGCCTGGTACTTATGGTGGGATAGACGAAACTGGTTCATGAAGGAAAGTTTCAAGATGCAAACCAAATTTCCATGAGTGCACGGGCTATAACAGCTAACTATGTTAATGCACACTCCCCTAAGGCAACTAGTAAATCAGGAGGATGGAGAAGACCTCCTATGGGTCTTATTAAGCTTAATGTCGACGCCTCTTATGACCATGATTTACTTAGGGGCACGGCTGGGGCTGTTCTCAGAGATGATAATGGAAGATTCATTGTTGGTGGAAACTGGAGGATTGATTGGTGTGCTGACGTATTAACATCAAAAGCTTTGGCTCTAAGATTCGGCCTATCCCTTGCACAAAAGGCGGGATGCAATCGTCTTCTTGTTAATTCTGATAATATGGAGGTGATTGAAGTAATGAAAAATGGAGGACATTCGGCGGGAGCGGCGGCAGTAGTATTCGATGATTGCTATTTCATATCTTGTGATTTTTGCTTGTTAGATTTGAACATTTTAATGGGGAAGCAAATAAGGTGGCTCATGAAATTGCCAGGCTAGCAAAATTTTCAGCCACTACAGACTGGTTTGAGGAGCCTATGAGAGATATTGTTCATTTACTTATTGACGATGTAACTATTATTTCTAATTAATAAAATACATGTTTATTTCAAAAAAATAGAACTCCTTAAAGAGGGCCATCACTTCATGCCTAATGACGTTCCAGAAGGTATGGAAGAACTTGACCAGGAGGTCGTCAGGGCCCGGCGCGAACATCGGATTCATGCCCTTGATGGTAGTCCAGACCTCCTCCTCAGAGAACGGGCCCGTGAGGGCCGCATTCTCTGCGATAGCCCACCTTTATCCCATGCATGTGCTCCACCCATTGCGCCATGCCATGCTAGTTTTACTCTTTCATGACTTTTCATTTGACTTTCAATTTTGAGTCTATTATATCTTTTGAACTGAAAGTCTAATTTATGTTTTGTGTGCATGCTTGTGTTTCTTGCGATGAGGACTTTGAAACAAGACCACTCTCAGATACATAAATACTTTCGGATACTTTGAAAGTCTAAAAACTTATCAAAATGTATTCAAGGATGGCCTTCTTTGAAAGTCCTTGTAGTAAGGAACACAAATATGCAACCATAACATAAATTGGACTTTCAATTCAAAAAATATAGCAGGTTCGACATTGAAAGTCAAATGAAAAAATATGGGTGAAACATGCAAGCTATGAGAAAAGCATGCATGCATGGGATAAACGTGATTGATGGGCTAAAAAATCACAGAGCAATACCTGGTAATGACCAATACTGTACTAGAAAAATACACAAGAGCTCCTAGGTGCTCCACACCCCTATACGAATATTAAACATAGAAAATACCAAAAACTTCAAAAAATCTGAATTTTGGGGATATCAAACCTGGGTTCTCAATCTACTCCTGCATGAAATTTCGTAAAAAATACCAAGAAACGTTTCCGTGGCAAAGGAAATACCGTCCGAACAAAAATCCATCCAAACAATTTTTTTCTATATATAGAAATTTTTTGTCTTTTTTGCCACGAATATGTTTCCTGGTATTTTTTCACTAAATTTCACAAGGAAGTAGATCGGGAATCCAGGTTTGATATCTCAAAATCTCATATATTTTTCCAAATTTCCCGGTACTTTTTTGTATTTAATGTTCGTATAGGGATGTGAAGCACACGGGTGCTACAAATTCGCTTCCCGGAGTACTAAACAAACTGTGTCTCCCAATCTCAGCGCATTTCTGTGTTCCTGAGCATGTCACTCGATCTCAATCAGTGAGGAGGCCGATGCGTGTTCCAAATCCATTCTTGGCATGCTCACCTTGAAAAGGGAAGTGGGAGGTTTCACTCACGCTGCAATACTTGCTTGCTTGCCTTGTCGGCTAGAATAGAATAGGTAAATGTTTCTTAGGTGTAAGTACAACGGTCATGAACAGTTTTTTGTTTAAATATACTTACAAGATATCATAAAATTATAAAAAAGAATGTATGTTCATATTCATATGGTTCATATAAGAACGATCACTTTTGCGCCCCCGACAAAAAATAAAGTCAATAGAAGAGTGTTTTTAGAGCGCTAAATTAGTTTTTTCTTACACACGCATGGCAATAAAACAAATTACATTCTCCAGATTTACAAGCATACAAAGGACTTGAACATATACATATTTAGAGTGTTTTTCGAAAAATATTAGGTCCCAAACTTATTTTCTTTACGTGCCTCTGCTTGCACTTCTGAATTACCCCTTTGCGTTGGCCAGGTCCTAGTCGGCACGTTCACATCTCCTTCCCCTACACGGCTAAGTATCTTGCGTGAGGAAACTAGAGACCATTAATTAGCAAACTTTGGCATAAAAGCTTGAGGAAAGGTGCTTTCTTTTGTTTTGATGACGCCAGTGTCTATGCTACCGCGCAATCAGAACAATCATTTAGCTATATACAATTGATTAATAGAGGATAGAGATGTGATTTGTGTGCTAAGTGCCTTTTGATTAATCACAATAATAGGTAGTAGTGGTTTGGACTTTACATGAACCTATCTCTCTGTACCTTTGCTACAATTGCAAGTTGAGTAGTATTTAACACGTTTGGGCAACAACAAGTGATGTGTGGCGCCAAGGAAGAGTCCCAACGAAGAAGAAAGCTTTCTGCCGCGGTTCTGCGGTGTGCAGATAAGAATGGCCTTGTGTAACGCATGGTTTTATGGATTGTAATGTGTGTTGTGTTTTATAAAGCCTATTTCAAGTTGCGCTATGGATTCTAAGCAACGGTGGAATAAACCTTTTTTCTCCTGTTAAAACAGTAAGGCCTTGCATATAGATGCATCGGCCGAAAGCGGGTCGTTTTAAACCCATGGGTATGGAATGAACAATCAGAGTTGTTTGGTTTGTAGGATTCCGAAAACCATAAGAACAGTAAAAACATGTGACTAGGATGTCTGGGCATACTGAATTCTAAAGGAATTGAAAACAAGTGATAAATTTGTACTCCTTCCGATCCATATTAATTGACGCACATTTAGTACAACTTTAGTAATATGAATCGGAGGAAGTAATAGAAATTGTTTGCTTGCACCAGGGAGTAATGCATGAATTTTCCTACAAGATTAACCAATTAGGTACATGCCGTGGTTGTCACAGAAACAAATGTCGAAAAAAAACCACCCATAGAAATTTCTTTACGGGATTGCATACAAAGTAGGCCATAGAGAAAAAATATGGTCTCCAATCCTACCAATCAAGCATGCTCTATAGGAAAAATGCCTAAGGAATGAAATCCTCCAAATTTTCTTTGGAAATCCTTTGAACCAAAGAGGCCCTCAACCGCTGATAAGATTGTGATGGATCAGTCTTTCAAAAAAATAGATCGTGACGCACCACCGAAGTCAATAAAATGATGGACCATCGAAGCACACAATAAATATTTAATCCTCAGTCTTTATGTCCATTTTTCTAGCCGGTGTTTTGATGTTAGTTTTCTCTTTGCATGAACGTGCTTAATTATATATGATCTCGTGATGCACCATCAAAGTCGAATGTAATCGTGATCCTTAATTATGATAATTGCAGCTAAAGAAGCAATTAATTAGCACATTATTTTTGTAAAGCACGTAATACAGATATAATCCTCAGCCTTTATGTTCATTTTCTTTAGCTGGTGTGTTGCTGTTCAAGATTTTGTATGACATCGCTGCTTACAATACTCTCCACCGTTGTAGGAAAGATGATTGAATGCTTGATTGCTTCTTTCTGCTCTTTTGTTTTGCTTCAAAAGATGGCCAGGAGCAAAGCACAGCACAGCCTTTTGTTTTTCTTTCTGGAGTCAATAATTGGTGCATCAAGGAGAGGAAAGGCATGATCATACATATACCCAAGGTAAGCTCAGCAGCTCAGCCACTCAGGGCCAGTGTCCTTGTCTCCTCTGTCCCTCTCCTTCAAAATGCACCACTGATGCAAATATCTTTACATGCAGATTGCCTGGTGCAAAAGCTTTTCTTAACCTATTAATCAATTAAAGCAAAAGATGAAGGTGCTAGTTAAGCAGCCTTTCATGCTAATCCCCTCATCTGCAAAAAAAATAAAAATGGTCAAAGCATCTGTTGATTTGCCCACTGCTGGGTGACACTGCTTTTGCCAAGACCATAGAAAATATTTGCCTCCTGGCCTATCTTTACTGCACATCAATTCAGCATAGGTTTGCCTCCTGGCCTATCTTTCTGCATAAATGCACAGCAATTCAGCACAAAACCGGTTCAAATTATCCCTTGATTGTATATTTCCTCTCAAAGATCCAGAGCTGGTAGTTGTACAGTACTGGTCTGGCAAGTGCCAGCTCTTAAGCACTTCTGTATTAGAATAACAAATAGCAATCCTGTGCAATATTTGCTTCAAGAAAAAAAAACTGTGCAATACAACTCATTTGTTCATGTAACTACAAACTAAACATAGATACAGAATACACGAGCATGACTGTTCTTGATGAGGGTGACCTTATTGAAAAAAGACGAACATATGTCTGACCAACACTATGATAAAAGTACGTTGTGGTTCCAGCCAGAGTCAATGCACAATTCGAACATATGGCACTTCCTTGCTTGCTACCTGATCACAGGTTGGGGCTTCAGAATAACCACAAGGTGCCCTGCGACCGCTCGCTGCCATGAATAACTTGGCCAAATCCATTTAATCATGAAAGCAGTTGCCCCTGAAACTCACTGTCACTAATCAAAGCTGGCACTCTGCGACAAATTGGATGGAAGTATCTGTCTTTAGAATTCGGTTGGCACTCTGCTAGAAACTATGTCAAACTTTAGATAATGCCAACGATTGAACAACTGCCTCAGCTGTAGTTTCTCTAGAGATAATATATCAAACTTTTGCACAATACTTCACACCATAACACATTCATTTTGATATTATTAGGGCTGTAAGTTAATGCTCTGATGTGTGTTGCCACCGTTCCTTCACGCCTTCAATTTAGAACGGAGATTCAAGTGACTCGTCCCAAACATCTCCACTTGCATTGGAAGCATCTTCACCATCTTCTTCCATTGCCAATCTTATATATTCTCTCCGAGCAAAACGATCCCAGTCGGTCAAGGATGGCTCTTCACGCATCTGCAGTTACATTAGAAGAAAGCACATAATGTTAGCACCATGGAAGACCAAAAATATCAGCGCTCGTTGGATGTAGAATACTTGTGAAAACTGGACTCACTTGGCGAATGAGGAATGGGTCTCTAGATTCAAAAGCCATGAACTTGTTGAGGTTGAAGAGAACATTGAAGAAATGCCCGGACAATTTGCACCTCCGGAAGTCTTTTATGGTAAAAAAGGTATCATCCTGAAAAAGCAACACACATATCAGCTTAAAAATGTACAGGATCTTATGAACTGCACAAAAATAGGAAAGGTATGCAGACCTCTGGTCCTATCATATCAACTAGTTGACACAATATGTCCTCAAACAGTACAGGTTCCTGGGCCATGCATTCCATGCGATGAAGTTGCTCCTCAAAAAAGTATTGTAGTTCAATGTGTGTGAGTATGCCATTGCCATCCAAATCTATACATTTAAACCTGACAAGAGGATAATGGAAGCATAAATATGAGTTTCTAGAATATGCAACAAGAAAACATCTCAAATTAGATCACACAACCATTTAAAGTAATCTAGCATGATGAAGGGTGTGTAAAAAACAAATGATGAGGGCTATTGCAAGAAATCCGCTTGAAGATCTCCTAGTCAGGATTTTTCTCCTGAGGCAGACTTCCTATGATCTCAGGAGTAGATTTGCTTTTCCGAATACCCATGTTAAAGAAAATTTCAATGAACGTCTCACAAACCACATAATCATTTTTCAATCCCTTGTGTGATTTGTAGCCAACAAATCATTTGACAGACTGAGCAAGTAAAGAATTCTGCTTAGCTTACATTGAGAATGAAACCAGTCAGTGTCAGACCAAGGGTTTAGATACAAGGGAGAAACCCACAAGGGCAAATATGCATCCGAGTTCCTCGGTTCTTAGAGAAAAAGCTGAGGGGCCCTTCCCCCTTTGGTCTTTTTTTTAGAACAAAGCTACAAAGACCTACTGTAATAAAACATCCTCTGATCCACGGTTTATCGGCTTTGCAAAAGTCTAATCTCTGAAAGAAAGATCTAATAGTGCTGTAGAGAAACTTGTTTATAGAAGAGGCATAGACATGGGGATCACATTATTGGTGATTGGTAAGCTCGCATAGGCTTAGATTTTAGGTAATGCACAATAATTTACGTGACAATATGAAACATTACAGTGCTGCTCAAAATAATTGGAGCATTGCTTAACTGAAGAATAAAGCAAGTGTCAGAAAAAACAAAAGCTGGACCTACCAATAATCTTGGCTTGGTTCTGATGATTTATCCTCTTCAGACAAAATAAAATGAACAAAATCTTCGTAACACATTTTCCCTGGAATCTTGCTGGTAAATTTCCTGGGAACCTATTGTGTATCAATTAAAAACTGTCAGTATGAACGTAATTGTAAAGAATCGCTGCATGTAATAGATAAAGTATAAGTGCAGAAACTTGAATGATCTGAAAATGGTAGAACGAAACAAATACCAACCTCCGAGAAAATTCTATCTACAATCCTATATGTCAATGCATGGTTTCCATACTTAATAAGATTTTCTTTGTCAATAAAGAAATCGTGGTCCGTATCGAGTTCCCAGAACTTGCAGTATATCACATAGAAATGCTCGTACGAGAAATACCTACAGAAAACGAGAAATGATTGGTGTCTCACAAGTTGTAGAGGAAATATTTTTTTCGTACAAAGAGACAGAAGCAAAAAGCGGTGTAAAATTTTGTGTTTAAATGTGCCACCTTAAAACTTTATTGATATCCTCTTCATCATCAGCATGCTGCAGCGAATCAAGCAGATTTCCACGTTTCAGCTCCCTCAGACTGAGAAGGCCATTTCCAATTCGATTCAAGCAATAAAATATCCTATATACGACAGTCTCAGCTGACAAACAATGTTGTATAAGTAGAAGAAAATACCGTATGACATTCAATATTTGATTAAAATGGTCACAGAAGGGTATATATAGGCTTACCATATCTTTCCTGAAATTCCGGCGTGCTCTTTAAGAATTCCAGGCCAGGATGGTTGTCCAAAAGGTCTCGAAGAACTGGTTTGAAATCTTCCTAGATTATTTCCAATGGCATCAATCATGAAACAGAATCAGCATCCATTTATGGAGTCTTTAACTGCATGCTTTTGTTCTGTAAAGCACACATACCTTTGTGAGATAATCATGATCTGGTTGCTTCAAAATCGTAAATACTTGGGTTGCACTGTCCATAGTCATCATATTGCTATTCACCCAGAAATCCATAAAGGCATCCCTGGAAGAAACACCATAATGTAAGATTCAACATTTGTGGGTTCCGTGAATCCCAAGTGATCAAGTGATCAACTACCTTGTGACAAATTCAGTGTTATCCTTATCAATCTTTCCAAAAAGAACAGTGGTAAAGAACGACGGTAGTTTGCAGAGCTCCCTGGTAACCATCCGAAATTCTATTGTGGCAAAAACAGACAAAAATAAATAAAAGCACAGAACATAGATGGTTAGTTGATATGCTCACGCACAATCTGATATGATCATGATAATTGACAATTTAAGCTGGTTATGCTTATAAAGCTAATCCAGATGACAAACTTCAAACTTGAGCACCGATTTGATCAGATGAAAACCACAAGGTCCAAATGAAACCACTCGTCTTTACACCAGTGATTTATAATTAAAATTGCATCCAAAAGATTCATTCATTTCATATTTGGCAAAATAATCCTGAAGACACTTCACATTTACGCACCTTGAATCCGAAGACCATTGGAGTGCCCGGCGAAGAGCTGCTCGACTATAGATATGCACTGCCTCTTCTGCTCGTATGGCAGCGGGCGTCCATCTCGGAAATAGAACTGTCAAGCGACATGGACGATTACGATTAGCTTGCTGGAAAAAGAATGGTGCTGGCAGGTTGATGGATCGACGGCGAGCATGCGTATGTGTACCTGTGGAATGACCTCCTTGACGGCGCGCGCGGTGGCCGGCCGGAGCGGGGACGCGCAACGGTTGGGGTGTCCCCCGACCCCGCTGGGCTTCCTGGAGAGGCGGGGCGACCTCGGCGAGAGCGGCGGCACGTTGGCGCCCCCCTGCATCATCATGGACGGCAACATGGCGCCCCCGGTGAAGCCGCCCATGCCGTTGGCCTTGGCCTTCTGGGCCAGGCAGCTGACCAGGGCGACGGTGTCGGGGAGGGAGAGCCAGTGCGCGAAGAGGTGGTCGAGGACACCGCGCAGCGCGGGCGCCCCCGGCGCGGGGATCTCCGGCGGCAGCTGCAGGAGGTCCACCTGCAGCGCCAGCGCCGACACGGCGCTCAGATCCGGCGCCGCCTCCATTCTCAATCCCGGCCTCGATCGCTCGCCGCCGCTCGCCGAGCCGATCCGATCGGAGCAGGTCGATCGTCCGGCAGGTTCGAGTGGGAATCAGGCGCGTGGCGCGACGTGGGGCGGCGGCGGTGGGGAAGACCGGTTAGCTAACGGCTCGCCTCACGCCAGTCTGGGCGCCATCCTGGCCGTCCATCTCATAGATCGGCCGCGTCCCTGCACAGCCACATGGTGCCAGTCAACGTTTTTTGCGTAATAGATGGATGCCGGGCGATCTGCAACAGATGCACATGCCTCCAGCTCTAAACAGTTCGACATATTCGTACAAATTTCATACAAACACAACACATTTGTGCAAATTCGTAGAGAACTGATGTGAAAACAAATAAATACTTTGGCAAATGAACAACCTATCCCACAGAGGAAGGAGTAAATCATGTTTTCAATGTTCCTAAAACATAATACAGAATTCTTGACCAATGTACAACATGATTGACATACCGTCTCGACTTGAAAACCAGGTCGGATGCAACAATTGCTCACTTGTGGAATGAAAAAAAAGATGCAACCAACCGGATGGGATCTCCTAATGGTGACTATATTTCTGTCTAGTGAGAGAAAAAAGGAGAAGTGGAGAATGGCAAGAACCTAACCATAAATAGCGCCGGATGTGAGGGAGAGGAGGATGGATGGGAGGGAAAGGACGAGAGGGGAAGTAGGCCTCTCAGACCACCAATAAACTCGCACCATGCATGCATGCTACTTTGGTACATGCATGTTTGGAACTAGGATGGCAATTAACTTGCTTGTAGGAGTTCAACACAAACTCACATCCTGGTTCATGCATTGTGTTTTTGTATGAAATGTTATTTTTATCATAAAAAAATCTAATGATCTTAAGTCATGAAATTTCAATAATAGCATATGTGCATTACGATAGGTGGCCTGTCATTGCCAGCGCCAATTATAAGCCCCTGCCGTTTGCAGTGCACCCGCCCGCAGACAATCACACAGTCACGTTCGACCGATCTCTCTTTGGTAGCAGTCGTCGATCGATCCATCGTTTCAATGGAGAACTAGTGCCTCACCTACCACCACCCTGTGTTGGCGCCACCTGCTCAGCTTGCCATGTCGTTGATGGAAATATGCCCTAGAGGCAATAATAAAATGGTTATTATTATATTTCCTTAATCATGATAAAGGTTTTTTATTCATGCTAGAATTGTATTAACCGGAAACTTAAATACACATGTGGATACATAAACAAATATCGTGTCCCTTGTGAGCCTTTACTAGACTAGCTCGTTGATCAAAGATGGTTAATGTTTCCTAACCATAGACATGAGTTGTCATTTGATAGCGGGATCACATCATTAGGAGAATGATGTGATGGACAAGACCCAACCGTTAGCATAGCATATGATCGTTTAGTTTATTGCTACTGCTTTCTTAATGTCAAATACATGTTCTTCGGCCATGAGATCATGCAACTCCCGGACTCCGGAGGAATGTCTTGTGTGCCATCAAACATCACAACGTAACTGGGTGTGACGCCCGGATAATTAAGCTGCAGTAATTCCTGCTAATGATGCCATGTCACCCCGATTACTTCTTTTAAACTCGCATTTATTCAAAGCCGATTCAAAATTCAAATTTAAAATAAAATCAGAATAATTATCTCTTCAAATGGTAAAAAAAATGTTCGAATAACTCTATAAATTCCCCTGATCATCTTATTGTTGAAACCAACTTTATTGGACTCACAAATAATTCCTAGGAAAACTAATAAGTGGTCTAACAGAAAATATAATGGCCTTTTCAAAGTAAACAAGTGTATAAACTTTCCCAAATAAAATGGAACCTTGTGTGTAGCCCCCAAAACATTGTATTTGAATTATATGTGCACTATCTTGTAGAACTAATATCATTTAGTGCCTAAAATAAATAGAAAATTGTGACAAAAGGTTTGACAGAAAAAGCGAAAATATGTAATGTGCACTTAACCGGCCCATAGAACAATGCACTGGCCCAGCCCAACACCACTTTCATCCACCTCCTGCTACAGAAGGCAGGGGCCGTGGCGTTCATCCCCCAGCGCCATGGCCGGCGATGCACACGCGTCGGGCATCCATCCAAGCTTTGGAGAAGATAAGATCGAACCCCAGGCCCCCGCAACAAACCCTAGTTCCTCTTCCTCTCTTCTCCATCGCGCCACTTCTCTTCCCCGAGCACACACCCGTAGCACCATCGCCGTGGCCATGCTCGATCCCGCGGCCACCGTGCTCCCCGCGCCACCGAAGTATGTCCAGGAGCCCCGGAGGGTTCTTCTTCTTCGGCCACACCACCAGACCGGAGCTGGGAGGCCGCCGCTGCGTCGCCATCGCCGTCTCCCCCTACTCGACCAACACTGCCTCGCCATCATCACCATCGATCTACACCAGCACAACTCCCCGGCCTCCCCGACCACACCGTCGCGCTCACCGCCCCCGCCCGATCCTCCTTCAACTGCCTGCGGCCGCCGAGGCCCCGCGGCGCCTGGCCGAGGCCGCCGGCTTGCCTGCTCCCTTTCCATGCTCCCATCCGTGCTCCCACCTCATCCAATGGCTGTCTTTTTTCCTTTTTCATTTCTAATCTAATCATCTCCCTCCCTGATTTTAAGGAAGTGGGGCCGGGTCTTATTTTGTTTTAATCAAATCAAGCCACGTATGCGGGAGCACGGATGGGCACACGAGAGGGGAGCAGGCAAGTCTCGTCCCTGCGCGGTCACTCGCCCAGCCACCCGTGGGGCCGGCCAGGGCCACTAACATGTGGGACCCCCCTTGTTTTGATAGTCAAAAAAAGGAATAGAAATAATTAACGAAATAATTAGTGATTAGTTAATTGGTTAATTAACTAGACTAATTACCTGCTGACATTGGACCCCCACCACTAATTAGTTTAATACAAATAACTCTTTAATATACATGTGACACTGACATGCGGGACCCCTCCTGACAGTTGACCAGTCAACATGGACCAGTCAATTGCTGACTATGCAGTGGACTGGCCCCACCAGTCAGTCCCTTTGAGCACTGCTGGGTGCACCCAGCCTTTTCTGTTTAAATATTTTTGATTTATTAATATAACTGTAATTTCAGAAAATGATTAAAACTTAGAAAATTAATATAAAATAAACCATAACTCGGATGAAAAAACTTTGTACATGAAAGTTGCTCAGAACGACGAGACGAATCCAAATACGCAGCCCGTTCATCCGCCACGCATCCCTAGCATAGCGAACACGCAACTTTCCTCCTCCGGTTTATTTGTCCGAAAACGCGAAACCCCGGGGATATTTTCCCGGATGTTTCCCCCTTCACCGGTACCACCTCATACCGCGTTGGGGCACCCCTAGCACCGATACTTGTCATGTCATGCATCTCTATGCAGCTGTTTGCTTAATATTTATTGTTTCTTCCCCCTCTTCTCTCCGATAGACTACGAGACCGACGCCGCTGCTACCCAGTACGACTACGTCACCGACAACCCCTCCTTCTTGCCAGAGCAACTAGGCAAGCCCCCCCTTTGATCACCAGATGTCGCCTATTCTTCTCTCTACTGCTTGTATTAGAGTAGTGTAGCATGTTACTGTTTTTCGTTATCCTATCCTGATGCATAGCCTGTCCTTGCTACTAAAGTTGTTACCTTTACCTGCAATTCTAAATGCTTAGTATAGGATGCTAGTGTTTCATCAGTGGCCCTACACTCTTGTCCGTCTACCATGCTATACTACTGGGCCGTGATCACTTCGGGAGGTGATCACGGGCATATGATATATACTTTATACTGTTACATTACTTATGATACTGTTCGGAGATGGCGGCTGAAGGGGCGGGTGGCTCCATCCCGGTAGAGGTGGGCCTGGGTTCCTGACGGCCCCCGACTGTTACTTTGTGGCGGAGCGACAGGGCAGATTGAGTCCACATAGGAGAGAGGTGGGCCTGGCCCTAGTCGGCATTCGCGGATACTTAACACGCTTAACGAGATCTTGGTATTTGATCTAAGTCTGGCTACTGGCCTATACGCACTAACCAACTACGCGGGAACAGTTATGGGCACTCAACGTCATGGTATCAGCTGAAGCCTTCGTGACGTCAGCGACTGAGCGGCGCGCGCCGGATTGGACCGCAATCCTGCTCTTGTATTAAGGGGGCTAGTTCTGCTTCCGGTCGCATTCGCAACGTGCAGGTGTGCAAAGGGCGATGGGCCCAGACCCCTGCACCATAGGATTTAGACCGGCATGCTGACCTCTCTGTTGTGCCTAGGTAGGGTTGCGACGTGTTGATCTTCCGAGGCCGGGCATGACCCAGGAAAGTGTGTCCAAACAAAGGGGATCGAGTGTGTTGGGAAATGTGGTGCACCCCTGCAGGGAAGTTAATCTATTCGAATAGCCGTGATCTTCGGTAACAAGACGACTTGGAGTTGTACCTTGACCTTATGACAACTATAACCGGATACTTAATAAAACACACCCTTCCAAGTGCCAGATACAATCGCTGGTCGCTCTCTCACAGGGCTACGAGGGAAGGATCATCGGTTAGGTTTATGCTATGCGATGCTACTTGGTGAACTTACCATCTACTCCCTTCTTCTGCTGCAAGATGGAGGTTACCAGAAGCGTAGTCTTCGACAGGACTAGCTATCCCCCTCTTATTCCGGCATTCTGCAGTTCAGTCCACATATGATACCCTTATTCCATTTGATACCAATGCATACATATGTAGTGTAGCTCCTTGCTTGCGAGTACTTTGGATGAGTACTCACGATTGCTTTGCTCCCCCTTTTCCCCCTTCCTATACCCGATTGCTGCGACCAGACGATGGAGCCCAGGAGTCGGACGCCACTGTCGATGACGACTACTACTACTCGGGAGGTGCCTACTACTACGTGCAGCCCGCTGACGACGACCAGGAGTAGTTTAGGAGGATCCCAGGCAGGAGGCCTGCGCCTCTTTCGATCTGTATCCCAGTTTGTGCTAGCCTTCTTAAGGCAAACTTGTTTAACTTATGTCTGTACTCAGATATTGTTGCTTCCGCTGACTCATCTATGATCGAGCTCTTGTATTCGAGCCTTCAAGGCCCCTGGCTTGTAATATGATGCTTGTATGACTTATTTTATTTATAGAGTTGTGTTGTGATATCTTCCCGTGAGTTCCTGATCTTGATCGTACACGTTTGCATGTATGATTAGTGTACAATTGAATCGGGGGCGTCACACTGGGTGATCATAAAGGTGCTCTACAGGTATCTTCGAAAGTGTCTGTTGAGTTGGCATGGATCGAGACTGGAATTTGTCACTCCGTATGACGGGGAGGTATCTCTGGGCCCTCTCGGTAATACACATCACAAGAAGCTTGCAAGCAAAGTGACTAAGGAGTTAGTTACGAGATGATGTATTACGAAACGAGTAAAGAGACTTGCCGGTAACGAGACTGAACTAGGTATGAAGATACCGACAATCGAATCTTGGGCAAGTAACATACTGACAGACAAAGGGAACTATGTATGTTGTCATAAAGGTTCGACCGATAAAGATCTTCGTAGAATATGTAGGAACCAATATGAGCATCCTGGTCCCGCTATTGGTTATTGACCGAAGAAGCATCTCGGTCATGTCTACATCATTCTAGAACCCGTAGGGTCCGCACGCTTAACGGTCGTTGGCGATATAGTATTATATGAGTTATGTATGTTGGTAACCGAATGGTTGTTCAGAGTCCCGGATGAGATCAGGGACATGACGAGGAGCTCCAGAATAGTCCGGAGGTAAAGATTGATATATGGGATAATAGTGTTTGGTCTCCGGAAGGGTTCTGAAATTCACCGGAAAGGGTTTCAGATGTTTTTCAAAATGTTTTGGTGCGAGAACACTTTATTTGGGCCAAGGGGTAAAGCCACGGGGCTTTAGGAAGGTGCAAAATGAAGTTTTGTGGAGGCCAGGGACCCTAGCGTTTGGGGCTAGACGCCAAGAACCCTGGCATCTAAGTCCTGGAGTCTGAGAAGGACTCTTGCCTTGCGGGCTAAACTGACTTTGAGGATGCTCTTTCTCCAAGAAACGACCCCAGGGCTCAACATATAAATAGAGCGGCATGGTGAAAGTGCAACTATCCCTAGGTGGTTTTGGTAATTCATAACAACATATAGCTCATTGAGCTAATACTATTCCAAGATGATTATTTTAGGAAAGCTCAATGATTGGCATGGCATGGATGTGAAAGTGGAACCCTCAAAATGCTAAGGACAAAGGATTGGCTCAAGCTCAAAAGCTCAAGACTCTTCATTTTATATTTTAGTGATCCAAGATCACATTGAGTCTTTAGGAAAAGCCAATACTATCAAGGAGGGATGAGGTGTTGCTTAATGAGCCTCTTGCTTCATGTGCTTAGTGATATGCTCCAAAACCCTCAACTACTTTCCCATATCCACATATGACCTAATCCCTAAGCCAAACTCGGTCCTACCGATTCTTCCTATCCGGCGCCACCGAGTTTCACCTATCATTAGCCACTGCCAAACCCTAGCAATTCGGTCCTACCGATAGGGATCTCGGTCTCACCGAGATGGGGTTGCAAACTCTCTGTTTCCCTTTCGTAACTTTTCGGTCCCACCGAAAGAGCGAATCGGTCCCACCGAGATTGCAATGTAAACTCAGTGTTTCCCCTTTGTAACTTTTCGGTCTCACCGAGTTCCACTCGGTCTCACCGAAAGAGCAAATCGGTCCCACCGAGTTTGCCTGACCAACTCTCTGGTTAGCTAATTACCAAATTCGGTCTCACCGAGTTTGTGTAATCGGTCTCACCGAGATTACGTTATGCCCAAACCCTAACCGTATCGGTCCTACCGAGTTGCATATCAGTCCCACCGAAAATCACTAACGGTCACTAGGTTTACATTTTCGGTCCGACCGAGCTTATTGATTCGGTCCCACCGAGATTGGAAAACTGTGTAACGGTTGGATTTTGTGTGGAGGCTATATATACCCCTCCACCTTCTTCTCATTCGAGGAGAGAGCCATCAGAACACACACACCATTCCAACTCATATGTTCTGAGAGAGAACCACCTACTCATGTGTTGAGACCAAGACATTCCATTCCTACCATATGAATCTTGATCTCTAGCCTTCCCAAGTTGCTTTCCACTCAAACCCTCTTTCCACCAAATCCAAATCCTATGAGAGAGAGTTGAGTGTTGGGGAGACTATCATTTGAAGCACAAGAGCAAGGAGTTCATTACCTACACACCATTTGTTACTTCTTGGAGAGTGGTGTCTCCTAGATTGGCTAGGTGTCACTTGGGAGCCTCCGACAAGATTGTGGAGTTGAACCAAGGAGTTTGTAAGGGCAAGGAGATCGCCTACTTCGTGAAGATCTACCGCTAGTGAGGCAAGTCCTGTGTGGGCGTTGGCCATGGTGGGATAGACAAGGTTGCTTCTTCGTGGACCCTTTGTGGGTGGTTGCTTCTTCGTGGACCCTTCGTGGGTGGAGCCCTGTGTGGACTCGCGCAACCGTTACCCTTGGGTGGAGCCCTGTGTGGACTCGCGCAACCGTTACCCTTCGTGGGTTGAAGTCTCCATCAACGTGGATGTAGGATAGCACCACCTATCCGAACCACGGGAAAAACATCCGTGTCTCCAATAGCGTTTGAATTCTCCAAACCCTTCCCTTTACATTCTTGCAAGTTGCATGCTTTACTTTCCGCTGCCTATATACTCTTTGCATGCTTGCTTGAATTATGTGATGATTGCTTGACTTGTCCTAAATTAGCTAAAATCTGCCAAGAACTAAAATTGGGAAAAGGTTAAGTTTTTATTTGGTCAAGTAGTCTAATCACCCCCCCTCTAGACATACTTTCGATCCTACAAGTGGTATCAGAGCTTTGGTCTCCATTTGCTTGATCTCCATAGCTTTTGGTGGTCATAGCCTTGGTTTCACAACCTAGGAGAGTATGGCGTCTAGCGAGGGAAATTATCACCGTAGAGGTCCTTACTTTGATGGTACTAATTTTGCTAGTTGGAAGCATAAAATGAAAATGCATATTCTTGGACATAACCCTGCCGTTTGGGCTATTGTGTGTGTTGGTTTGCAAGGTGACTTCTTTGATGGGAGAGAACCGAACCGTGAAGCTACCGCGGATGAGTTGAAGATGTTGCAATACAATGCTCAAGCTTGTGATATTCTCTTCAACGGATTGTGCCCCGAAGAATTCAACAAAATCAGCCGCCTTGAGAATGCAAAGGAAATTTGGGACACTTTGATTGATATGCACGAAGGTACCGACTCCGTCAAGGAATCCAAGTTGGATGTGCTTCAAAGCCAACTTGACAAGTTCAAGATGAAGGATGGTGAAGGTGTCGCCGAAATGTACTCTAGGCTTGCTCTCATCACAAATGAGATTGCCGGCTTAGGAAGTGAAGAGATGACCGATAGATTCATCATCAAGAAGATTCTAAGAGCCTTGGATGGAAAATATGATACCGTGTGCACATTGATCCAAATGATGCCCAATTACAAAGATCTCAAGCCAACGGAAGTGATTGGAAGAATTGTTGCTCATGAGATGTCACTTAAGGATAAAGAGGAACTTCACAACAAATCAAGTGGTGCCTATAAAGCCTCATGTGAAGCCCCTACATCATCAAGTGAGAAACAAGACTTCAATGAAGAATTGAGCTTAATGGTGAAGAACTTCAACAAGTTCTACAAGAGTAGAAGCAAAGATAGAAGCTTCAAGTCAAGGTCCTACAATGACAAAAGATCTTCTAGTCGAGAGCGAAACTGCTACAATTGTGGAAGACCCGGACACTATTCCAATGAGTGTACGGCTCCCTACAAGAGAAGAGAAGATTCTCCAAAAAGAAGAAGCAAAGAATCACCACCAAGAGAGAGAAGGAGTAGAGATGATCGTTATGAACGAAGATACTCACGGAGAAGCAAGGATTCGGAAAGGAAGGAAAAATCATCAAGGAGCTACACAAGACGAAGACATCAAGCTCATGTTGGTGAATGGGTATCCGGCTCCGACTCCGACAGCCACTCCGAGAGAAGTTATTACTCCGGCTCCGAAGATACTCAAGATGAAGGTGTTGCCGGTCTAGCACTTGTGTCAACCAACTCCTACGACATATTTGACTCACCAAATGAGGGAATTGGAAGATGCTTCATGGCCAAAGGTCCTAAGGTAACACACCCCGAGTATGTTGATTTCAATAGTGATGAAGATGACTTGTTAGGTGATGATTTGCTTGTTGACAACTCTAGTGATGAATACTATGATGAAAGACAAATTAATCATGCTAATCAAGATAAAACGAATGACAATGATAAGGAGAAGATTGAGGCTCTAACTAAAGAACTAAAAACTCTTAAGTTAGCTCATGACACTATCTTCGAAGATCATCGAGAACTTTGAAGAGCTCATGAGAAATTACGCTTTGAAAAGCTCAATCTTGAGCAAGAGCATGAGTTCTTAAAAGCAATCAATGATGATCTCCGCAAGAAAAGTTCTTCTTACATTGCCAAGCGTTTACTCTTATCCACTTACATGCCTCAAGTCAAGTCTAACAAGAAAGATTCTTCCTCTAGCAGTAAGAATGATCATGCTAAATCCAATATTGTTGCTTCTAGTAGTTCTCTTGATTCCACTAATGATTCTCTTAGCCAAGTTACACTTGAGCAAGAAAATAGCTTATTGAAGGGAATTATAGAGAAAGGAGTGTACAAAAGCCTTGCCGGGAGTAAGCAATTCGAGGAAATTGTGCGCAAGCAAGGAATGCACCGGAAGAATCAAGGTGTTGGTTTTGAACGAAAGTTCAATGCCAATGGAGTTGAGTGGGAAGAAGATCAATACCCCAAGACAAAGTTTGTCCCTCAACAAGAGAAGTATACTTCTTTCAAGGGGACACAAGCTCAAGATGATCTTCCACCACAAGACTACAAGCAAAAAGGCAAGGACAAGCTTCAAGAGGAAATCGATGCATTTGAAGAAGCTCCAAAGACCTTAGTCAAGTGGATTCCCAAGACTACTTCAAGTTCCACTTCATCAAGTACGACTACAACTCCAAGGATTCCCATCAAGATGGTGTGGATCCAAAAGAAGAAGAACTAGAGAGTTCTTGAGGGTGACTCCGCCAACATACTTCACTCTTATCATTTTGGCAAGAACAAGTGCAATCAACTTCCACATCTTGCACTAGTTCAAGGAGTCACAAACCCTCTTGTTGGTAAGACAAGGGACAAGGTGACCTAAAAGTTTTCATGGACATCATCTTTTGTGTGCATCACTCTATGTCTATGGATATCCTTGCTTGTTCCTTGTGGGACTAACCCATGTAGGTATTGAAAGTGCAATTCACTCAAATGGATAGCTCCAAGAGATCTACATCAACATTGAGCATCCACATCTTCAATATCTACATGAAGTCATCATCGACAAAACCCAAGGTTAGTTCATCCCTCTTAGGGGGGATATCACATCTAGGGGGAGCTTTACTCTAAGACTTGAGCTAAAGCAACTCTAAAGATGTGAACAAAACAATGCTTTATGTAAAAGTGGTAACCCCACTTGAGCTTAAACGATGAGTATGACCTATGATCAAGTGCTCTCACTTGACTCCTAAGTCAATATACTCATATATAGATGACCTAGTCATCGCAAATTGCTTGATAGATGCTAGAATTGGTTGTGCATGCCTTGTCACATATTTCATTTGCCATCTTATTGTGTGAGCATGCTGGTTGCACATTTTACTCATTCGAGGACATCCACTTGTTGTTTTGATTGTTTGGTTTTATCTTCTTTTGCCAAGTGGATGGACAAGAATGCCTAAGAACCTCCTCTAGCTATCTATGCTTTTCTCGTCTCAAACTCTATTCATGCTGCATCACAAAATTTGATCAAGTCAGATTCGAACCACTCTGTGTGAGGAGCGCTCGGAGTCCCCGATTCGTCATAGACTTAAACTTCCAAAACCTCTTTATGATTCTCGGTCTGACCGATACTCCACTTTCGGTCCTACCGAGATCATTAAGTTGATCTAGGTTTTCGATCTCGGTGCAACCGATTTGAACCTTTCGGTCACACCGAGTTTCAGTAACTGCACAGCAGTTATGAATCTCGGTGCCACCGAGTTGTTCCACTCGGTCACACCGACAGGGTCGGGCTATATATAGTCACGGGCAAAATTTGGAAATTTCTCCGAACCCCTTCGCCCGCGCGATAGCCTGCTCTGCCCTCGTGGTCTCCGGATCGTCTTCTCGCCGCCAGCAGCCTCCAGTCGCTGGTCTCCGTCGCCGTCAACGGGAATTCTGCCCCGCCGTTGCCGCCGTAGCAAGTCCCCGCCGAACTAGGGTATGGACTTGATCTTTGTGCTATTCCTCAATCTGATTCCTAGCACATTGTGATCATATTGATTCTTGCCACGTTTGAGAAACTTCTATCCAGTCAAAACGCCCGTAGATTAGGTTTGATTCGAAAATTCTAGGTTTAGGTTTCCGCCGAAACCATCTCGGACCCACCGAGTTTAAAAACTCGGTCCCACCGATTTGGCTTATGCCATTGCACAAGTGAGACTCGGTCTGACCGAGAATTACTTATCGGTGTGACCGATTTTTGAACTCAGTGAAACCCTAGCAGTCTCGGTGCCACCGAACTGTGACTCGGTCCTACCGAGTTCACTAGTTTAGGTTCCAAAACTGCTTCGGTATCACCGAGTTTGAAAATCGGTAGATCCGAGATGATTTCAGTGGGAAACTAAAACTAAGTTTTTGGATCATTCTTTTGCAAAAATACTCTGCATTTTGTGATGCTCATCTTTTCTATCTCATCTATAATCTATTCACAGGGTCAGCAGTCAGTTTGCAGCATGTCTGATCAAAGTGATAGCCAAAATATGTCAGAGCAGCAAGTGGTGATGAGTGAGGGCACTAGTCCCTCCAGTTCATCTGATGAAGGCAGCAGGAGCACTCCTAGCAATTTGCCAAAGGCTGCCACGAGACAAAGGAAGAAGAGGACTTCAGATTCCGAAGATGAGGACTATGTGGCAGAGGAAGAGGCCACTTCCAAGAGAATTGAGCCAGCTCAAGGCACTAAGCCAGGTCTGAAAATCAAAAGGCCAGCAGGCAGGCAGCCCATGTCAAAGGCAAGAGCCTCAACTGAGAAGCCCACTCCCCAAGAGCCAGTTGCAGCTGAGGGCAAGAAAAGGAAGGAGAGGGTGAAGAAGACTGTGGCTAGAGTGCTTGGAAAAGCTTCCATCATGGAAGAAGAAGAGGAAGAAGAGGTAGCTGCACCAGCACCCAAGGCACCCAAGCTGATGGGTGATGCCATAAGGTCAGGGGCTACTGCATCTAAGCCCAAAGCTGCCTCCAAGCCAAAACCTAAGAGAAATACAAGGAGCATTCCTGCAGCTGAGAAGAACAAGGCCCCAGTGCCTGAGACTGTTGCTGAGGATGAGGAGGAGAATGTCCTGAGAAAGCTAAAGCCCAAGATCCCAGACCACAACGATGCTCATCCTGTGGCTGAGGATATGAAGCTCAGGAGAGATTCAGGGCTGAGGAAATGGAGAGAAGCAGACCCGTATGCTTCAAGGAGAAGGACTGCCGTGGACTACAGGTTTCACACCAAGGAGCAGCAGGATTTCTATGAGACTGTTTTGCTAGATAAGAAGCCAATTGTCTGTGACATGAGATGGGTTGACTGGACCTACATGAGGGAGAAGGAGGAACACTACCCAGGAGTATATGACAGCTTTCATGCTTGTGGAGTAGCTGACTTTGTTGGGCAGAAGCTCACAAAGTGGAATGAGGAACTTATCATGCAGTTCTACTCCACGGCACACTTTTATCCAGATGGGAGGATCACATGGATGTCTGAGGGTACAAGGTACCAATCCACAGTGGCTGAGTGGGCACAGATCATTAATGCCCCAGAGGAGCAAGATGATGACTTGGATATCTATGCCAAGAAGAAGATGGACCATAACTCCATGTCCAATATGTACAAGGAAATTCCCAATGAAGCTCTTGACACCTTCAAGTTTGGCTCTGTGCATTACCTTCTGTCAGGGCTCCCGACGATCAATTGGATACTAAGGCACACCTTATTGCCTAAGTCTGGAGATCACAAGATGATCAGAGGTCATGCTATCAACTTGCTACATGTGTTTGATGTGCCTCAGAAGTTCAAGGTGATGAGCCTCATAGTGGAAACAATAAGAGGACTGCAGCAGATCAGAAGAGGAGCTGCGGATATGCCCCTCAAATTCAGGAGCTCATCAACTCCAAGATGGGCACGGGCATATATCTGTTGGACAAGGAACACCTGCCCATCCGTCCAGATTTCGAGGACAATCAAGTTGTCATGACTGAGAACGAGCCATCATCTGCCCAAGCATTTGCAAAGAAGGAGAAGGCGAGGAAGGAGAAAGCTGCCAAGATGCCTACCCAAGAGGAGGCATCTGAATACTTCTTGAAGACCAAACAAGAGCAGCTTGGTTACTTGATTGCATCCACGTTGAGGATTGAGCAAAGTCTGGCCACCCTCACTCAGAATCAGCAGAGCCTAGAGAGAATCATGGAACAGAAGTTCTATGACCTGGATGTCAAGGTAACGGAAGTTCAGTCTGCAGTGGAGCAGCTCCAGGAGGACATGCAGGAGAGGAGAGGCAGGACTACCACTCATACCTTTGCCAGAGTGCCACGAGGCCCGAGGTCATCTGCCGTGCCAGTTGCTGACACAAGAACCACCACCTCAGCACCAGCTCCAGCATCTACTTCAGCTCCAACTCCAGCGACTACTTCAGCATCTACAGAAGCCTTCGTCCTTGGAGTGATCCGGACTCCACCACCACCTGAAGATCAAGCCTGAGCGTCGATCTAGTGCTATGCATTTTCTAGGAACTTTTTGGTAACTTGTTGCCAAAGGGGGAGAAGATGTATAGATCATAGGCTTCGAGAGAGAGAGTGTTGCTTTTCTCTCTTGCTTTATTTGGTGTTTTTTTCGAACTTGTTTGCTTTTGAGTGCCTGAGATACTACGTCATTATTTTTGAGACATTGATGATCATGTGTTTGATCATAAGCTACACTTAATGTTTGCTTAATATTATCATCTTATCTATCTTGTGTGATCATTCACTTTTCTTGGTGATGAGTGCATGTATTTCATTCTTATCATTTTAAGCGCTCCACCAAGATGTATGTGACATGGAAGAGTAACCCATGACTCTAACTCTTTGTGCATTTGCAGTCCAAAGCAAATTTTAAATATGCACAAATTTAGGGGGAGCTCTTACTTATCACATACTTCTCAAAGCGACGATATATTTCATGCTTATTATCATTTGTCGAAGCTTTGATCTATATGTTGTCATCAATTACCAAAAAGGGGGAGATTGAAAGTGCAACTATCCCTAGGTGGTTTTGGTAATTCATAACAACATATAGCTCATTGAGCTAATACTATTCCAAGATGATTATTTCAGGAAAGCTCAATGATTGGCATGGCATGGATGTGAAAGTGGAACCCTCAAAATGCTAAGGACAAAGGATTGGCTCAAGCTCAAAAGCTCAAGACTCTTCATTTTATATTTTAGTGATCCAAGATCACATTGAGTCTTTAGGAAAAGCCAATACTATCAAGGAGGGATGAGGTGTTGCTTAATGAGCCTCTTGCTTCATGTGCTTAGTGATATGCTCCAAAACCCTCAACTACTTTCCCATATCCACATATGACCTAAACCCTAAGCCAAACTCGGTCCTACCGATTCTTCCTATCCGGCGCCACCGAGTTTCACTTGTCATTAGCCACTGCCAAACCCTAGCAATTCGGTCCTACCGATAGGGATCTCGGTCTCACCGAGATGGGGTTGCAAACTCTCTGTTTCCCTTTCGTAACTTTTCGGTCCCACCGAAAGAGCGAATCGGTCCCACCGAGATTGCAATGTAAACTCAGTGTTTCCCCTTTGTAACTTTTCGGTCTCACCGAGTTCCACTCGGTCTCACCGAAAGAGCAAATCGGTCCCACCGAGTTTGCCTGACCAACTCTCTGGTTAGCTAATTACCAAATTTGGTCTCACCGAGTTTGTGTAATCGGTCTCACCGAGATTACGTTATGCCCAAACCCTAACCGTATCGGTCCTACCGAGTTGCATATCAGTCCCACCGAAAATCACTAACGGTCACTAGGTTTACATTTTCGGTCCGACCGAGCTTATTGATTCGGTCCCACCGAGATTGGAAAACTGTGTAACGGTTGGATTTTGTGTGGAGGCTATATATACCCCTCCACCTTCTTCTCATTCAAGGAGAGAGGCATTAGAACACACACACCATTCCAACTCATATGTTCTGAGAGAGAACCACCTACTCATGTGTTGAGACCAAGACATTCCATTCCTACCATATGAATCTTGATCTCTAGCCTTCCCAAGTTGCTTTCCACTCAAACCCTCTTTCCACCAAATCCAAATCCTATGAGAGAGAGTTGAGTGTTGGGGAGACTATCATTTGAAGCACAAGAGCAAGGAGTTCATTACCTACACACCATTTGTTACTTCTTGGAGAGTGGTGTCTCCTAGATTGGCTAGGTGACACTTGGGAGCCTCCAAAAAGATTGTGGAGTTGAACCAAGGAGTTTGTAAGGGCAAGGAGATCGCCTACTTCGTGAAGATCTACCGCTAGTGAGGCAAGTCCTGTGTGGGCGTTGGCCATGGTGGGATAGGCAAGGTTGCTTCTTCGTGGACCCTTTGTGGGTGGTTGCTTCTTCGTGGACCCTTCGTGGGTGGAGCCCTGTGTGGACTCGCGCAACCGTTACCCTTGGGTGGAGCCCTGTGTGGACTCGCGCAACCGTTACCCTTCGTGGGTTGAAGTCTCCAGCAACGTGGATGTAGGATAGCACCACCTATCCGAACCACGGGAAAAACATCCGTGTCTCCAATAGCGTTTGAATTCTCCAAACCCTTCCGTTTACATTCTTGCAAGTTGCATGCTTTACTTTCCGCTGCCTATATACTCTTTGCATGCTTGCTTGAATTATGTGATGATTGCTTGACTTGTCCTAAATTAGCTAAAATCTGCCAAGAACTAAAATTGGGAAAAGGTTAAGTTTTTATTTGGTCAAGTAGTCTAATCACCCTCCCTCTAGACATACTTTCGATCCTACACATGGCTAGCACCCGGAACAGATCAAGATTCACCAAGCCGTGTGCCAGCAACCCCGCCCCTTCTAGTTTATCCTCCGTCATAGTTTTCGTTGTGCTTGGCGAAGCCCCATGGAGATTGTTCTTCACCACCACCATCACCACGCCGACATGCTGCCAAAACTCATCTACTACTTCGCCCCTCTTGCTGGATCAAGAAGGCGAGAACGTCATCGAGCTAAACGTGTGCTGAACGCGGAGGTGACGTACGTTCGGTACTTGATCGGGATGGACCGTGAAGGTGTACAACTACATCAAACGCGTTGATAAACGCTTCCGCTTAGTGATCTTCAAGGGTATGAAGATGCTCTCCACCTCTCGTAGTTATGCATCTCCATGGATAGATCTTGCGTGTGCGTAGAATTTTTTTGTTATCCATGCAACGTTCCCCAACAGCCGCATGCATGAGCCCCTTCGCCGTCTCTCCATTGGAACCTAAACCTCTTGACTGCACCATAGAGTCTTTCAGTTTGTCTATGATGAACTCCTTCCCAGTCTTATTTCCTTTGTTGTCGTCGTTCAAATCAGCTGATGACAACACGATGCGTTGAGAGCGCCCGTGCATTGCCCGTGGATGGACCATGCGAATGCTTTGTCGCGTGCCAGGGCTCCTGACTCCGTTGGCATGAATTACAGGAAGTCACTCGACCTGGTCATGGTAGTCATTGCAAGATGGGTGCATGGGGTGACAAACTCATGTTGTTGAAGGAGGCCATCGACTTCGACGCCGATAAGATCAACCATGACGGCTGCCTTAGTGTTGTCTCCTTTCCTCGCACGATGCGCGCAGGTGACCTAGATTCGCCATGCAGTTCCTCTTCATCAACGTGATACAGACATCCTCATGGGGGGGGGGTCTAAATAAGGGCTCCAATTCCTGGCACTGCAAACAATAGAGGTTGTCGGCCCAATGGAAACCACTGTACCATGGGCCGATGGAGACCGGGTCAAGACAGTAGCACCCGATAAGTTACGTCGCGCTAGCTTGCTTCGTGAAGGACCATTTCTTGCTTGGCGGGGCTCTGGGACCCAGCAAGTGCTACTCGGAGCGACGCCTGAGAAGCAATACCTCTCGCAAAGATTTCCTTCTCCGCGAAGGAAACTAGAGAATCTGTCTGACAAAGGCATTAAATGTGCACCACCACGCTACAGTGACCGGCGTTAGTTACCGAATGAGATGAGACGCGTCCACCTTCTGACTTTGCGCCCCGATGAGGTACGCCTACCCCGTGGGGTAGCTATGATACATCTCCAACATATCTGTAATTTTTTATTGTTCCATGCTATTATAGTACCAATCTTGGATGTTTTATATGCAAGTATATATTGTGTTTTGGGACTAACCTATTAACTTAGTGCCAAGTGCCTGTTGCTATCATTTGCCTGTTTTCAGTTTTCCAGGAAATCAATACCAAACGAAGTCCAAATGCCATGAAACTTTTTGACATTTTTTTCTGGACATAAGAGACATTAGAAGCTTCGGGAGGAAATCAAAAGACGAAGGGGGTGGCCACGAGCCACCAGGGCGCGCCCAGGGGGTAGGAGCGCCTTGGTGCCTCAAGGGCCCCTCGTTGCTTCGCTTGACCTAATTCCGCCTTTATAAATTCTCTAAAATCAGGAAACCAACAGAGAGCCACCCAACACACTTTTTCTGCTGTCACAAGCTTCTGTTCTCACGAGATCCCATCTGGAGGCCTATTCCAGTACTCTGCCGAAGGGGGGATCGATCACTGAGGGATTCTACTGAAGGAAATATGCCCTAGAGGCAATAATAAAGTTATTATTTATTTCCTTATATCATGATAAATGTTTATTATTCATCCTAGAATTGTATTAACCGGAAACATAATACTTGTGTGAATACATAGACAAACAAAGTGTCACTAGTATGCCTCTACTTGACTAGCTCGTTAATCGAAGATGGTTATGTTTCCTAACCATAAACAAAAGAGTTGTTATTTGATTGACGGGATCACATCATTAGGAGAATGATGTGATTGACATGACCCATTCCATTAGCTTAGCACCCGATCGTTTAGTATGTTGCTATTGCTTTCTTCATGACTTATACATGTTCCTATAACTATGAGATTATGCAACTCCCGTTTGCCGGAGGAACACTTTGGGTGCTACCAAACGTCACAACGTAACTGGGTGATTATAAAGGAGCATTACAGGTGTCTCCAAAGGTAGATGTTGGGTTGGCGTATTTCGAGATTAGGATTTGTCACTCCGATTGTCAGAGAGGTATCTCTGGGCCCTCTCGGTAATGCACATTACTTAAGCCTTGCAAGCATTGCAACTAAATGAGTTAGTTGCGGGATGATGTATTACAGAACGAGTAAAGAGACTTGCCGATAACGATATTGAACTAGGTATTGGAATACCGACGATCGAATCTCGGGCAAGTAACATACCGATGACAAAGGGAACAACGTATGTTGTTGTGTGATCTGACCGATAAAGATCTTCGTAGAATATGTAGGAGCCAATATGGGCATCCAGGTCCCGCTATTGGTTATTGACCGAAGACGTGTCTCGGTCATGTCTACATTGTTCTCGAACCCGTAGGGTCCGCACGCTTAAGGTTACGATGACAGTTATATTATGAGTTTATGCATTTTGATGTACCGAAGGTTGTTCGGAGTCCCGGATGTGATCACGGACATGACGAGGAGTCTCAAAATGGACGAGACGTAAAGATTGATATATTGGAAGCCTATGTTTGGAAATCGGAAGTGTTCCGGGTGAAATCGGGATTTTACCGGAGTACCGGGAGGTTACCGGAACCCCCCCGGGAGCTATATGGGCCATAGTGGGCCTTAGTGCAAAAGAGAAGGGGCTACCCAAGATGGGCTGCGCGCCCCCCTAACAGGACTAGGAGAGGTGGCCGGCCCCCCTCTCTCTTTTCCCCCTCCGTGAATCCTATTCCAACTAGGATTGGGGGGGGGGGAATCCTACTCCCAGAGGGAGTAGGACTCTCCTGGCGCGCCTTCTATGGCCGGCCAGCCTCCCCCCTCTAGTCCTTTATATATGGAGGCAGGGGCACCCCAGAAACACACAAGTTGATCCACGTGATCTATTCCTTAGCCGTGTGCGGTGCCCCCAGCCACCCTAGTCCTCGATAATACTGTAGCGGAGTTTAGGCGAAGCCCTGCTGCTGTAGTACATCAAGATCGTCACCACACCGTCGTGCTGATGGAACTCTTCCCCGACACTTTGCTGGATCGGAGTCCGGGGATCATCATCGAGCTGAACGTGTGCTCGAACTCGGAGGTGCCGTAGTTTCGGTGCTTGATCGGTTGGATCGTGAAGACGTACGACTACTTCCTCTACGTTGTGTCAACGCTTCCGCAGTCGGTCTGCGTGGGTACGTAGACAGCACTCTCCCCTCTCGTTGCTATGCATCACATGATCTTGCGTGTGCGTAGGATTTTTTTTGAAATTACTATGAAACCCTACAGTGGCATCCGAGCCTAGGTTATTTATGTTGATGTTATATGCACGAGTAGAACACAAGTGAGTTGTGGGCGATATAAGTCATACTGCCTACCAGTATGTCATACTTTGGTTTGGCGGCATTGTTGGACGAGACGACCCGGACCAACATTACGCGTACGCTTACGCGAGACCGGTTCCCCCGACGTGCTTTGCACATAGGTGGCTTGCGGGCGACTGTCTCTCCAACTTTAGTTGAACCGAGTATGGCTACGCCCTGTCCTTGCGAAGGTTAAAACGGAGTCTATTTGACAAACTATCGTTGTGGTTTTGATGCGTAGGTGAGATTGGTTCTTGCTTAAGCCCGTAGCAGCCACGTAAAACTTGCAACAACAAAGTAGAGGACGTCTAACTTGTTTTTGCAGGGCATGTTGTGATGTGATATGGTCAAGACATGATGCTGAATTTTATTGTATGAGATGATCATGTTTTGTAACCGAGTTATCGGCAACTGGCAGGAGCCTTATGGTTGTCGTTTTATTGTATGCAATGAAATCGCGATGTAATGCTTTACTTTATTACTAAGCGGTAGTGATAGTCGTGGAAGCATAAGATTGGCGAGACGACAACGATGCTGCGATGGAGATCAAGGTGTCGCGCCGGTGACGATGGTGTTCATGACGGTGCTTCGAAGATGGAGATCACAAGCACAAGATGATGATGGCCATATCATATCACTTATATTGATTGCATGTGATGTTTATCCTTTTATGCATCTTATCTTGCTTTGATTGACGGTAGCATTATAAGATGATTTCTCACTAAATTATCAAGAAGTGTTCTCCCTGAGTATGCACCGTTGCCAAAGTTCGTCGTGCCCAGACACCACGTGATGATCGGGTGTGATAAGCTCTACGTCCATCTACAACGGGTGCAAGCCAGTTTTGCACACGCAGAATACTCAGGTTATACTTGACGAGCCAAGCATATACAGATATGGCCTCGGAACACGGAGACCGAAAGGTCGAGCGTGAATCATATAGTAGATATGATCAACATAACGATGTTCACCATTGAAAACTACTCCATCTCACGTGATGATCGGTTATGGTTTAGTTGATTTGGATCACGTAATCACTTAGAGGATTAGAGGGATGTCTATCTAAGTGGGAGTTCTTAAGTAATATGATTAATTGAACTTTAATTTGTCATGAACTTAGTCCTGGTAGTATTAGCATATCTATGTTGTGGATCAATAGCTCGCGTTGTTGCTTTCATATGTTTATTTTGATATGTTCCTAGAGAAAATTGTGTTGAAAAATGTTAGTAGCAAAGATGCGGATTGGATCCGTGATGTGAGGTTTATCCTCATTGCTGCATAGAAGAATTATGTCCTTGATGCACCGCTAGGTGAAGGGCCTATTGCAGGAGCAGATGCAGATGTTATGAACGTTTGGCTAGCTCAATATGATGACTACTTGATAGTTTAGTGCACCATGCTTAACAGCTTAGAATCGGGACTTCAAAGACGTTTTGAACGTCATGGAGCATATGAGATGTTCCAGGAGTTGAAGTTAATATTTCAAGCAAATACCCGAGTTGAGAGATATGAAAGTCTCCAACAAGTTCTATAGCTAAAAGATGGAGGAGAATCGCTCAACTAGTGAGCATGTGCCCAGATTGTCTGAGTACCACAATCGCTTGAATCAAGTGGGAGTTAATCTTCCAGATAAGATAGTGATTGACAGAATTCTCTAGTCACCATCACCAAGTTAGTAGAACTTTGTGATGAACTATGATATGCAAGGGATAACGGAAACGATTCCCAAGCTCTTTGTAATGCTGAAATTGACGAAGGTAGAAATCGAGAAAAACATCAAGTGTTGATGGTAGACAAGACCACTAGTTTCAAGAAAAGGGCAGAGGGAAGAATGGGAACTTCAAGAAGAACAACAAGCAAGTAGCTGCTCAAGTGAAGAAGCCCAAGTCTGGTCCTAAGCCTGAGACTAAGTGTTTCTACTGCAAAGGGACTGGTCACTGGAAGCGGAACTACCCCAAGTGATTGGCAGATAAGAAGGATGGCAAAGTGAACATAAGTATATTTGATATACATGTTATTGATGTGTACTTTACTAGTGTTTATAGCAACCCCTCAGTATTTGATACTAGTTCAGTTGCTAAGATTAGTAACTCGAAACGGGAGTTGCAGAATAAACAGAGACGAGTTAAGGGTAAAGTGACAATGTGTGTTGGAAGTGGTTCCAAAATTGATATGATCATCATCGCACACTCCCTATACTTTCGGGATTAGTGTTGAACCTAAATAAGTGTTATTTGGTGTTTGCGTTGAGCATGAATATGATTTGATCATGTTGATTGTAATACGGTTATTCATTTAAGTAAGATAATAAATTGTTGTTCTCTTTACATGAATAAAACCTTATATGGTTACACACCCAATGAAAATAGTTCGTTGGATCTTGATCGTAGTGATACACATAAACATAATATTGATGCAAAGTTAATAATGATAGTGCAAACTTATTTGTGGCACTGCCGTTTAGGTCATATTGGTGTAAAGCGCATGAAGAAACTCCATGTTGATGGGCTTTTGGAATCACTTGATTATGAATCAGTTGATGCTTGTGAACCATGCCTCATGGGCAAGATGACTAAGACTCCGTTCTTCGGAACAATGGAGCAAGCAACAGATTTGTTGGAAATCATACATACAGATGTATGTGGTCCGATGAATATTGAGGCACGTGGCGAATATCGTTATTTTCTCACCTTCACAGATGACTTAAGCAGATATGGATATATCTGCTTAATGAAACACAAGTCTGAAACATTTGAAAAGTTCAAGGAATTTCAGAGTGAAGTTGAAAATCATCGTAACAAGAAAATAAAGTTTCTACGATCTGATCGTGGAGGAGAATATTTGAGTTACGAGTTTGGTGTACATTTGAAAAATTGTGGAATAGTTGAACACCACAGCGTAATGGTGTGTCCGAACGTCGTAATCGTACTTTACTAGATATGGTGCGATCTATGATGTCTCTTACTGATTTACCGCTATCGTTTTGGGGATACGCTCTAGAGACGGCCACATTCACGTTAAATAGGGCACCATCAAAATCCGTTGAGACGATGCCTTATGAACTGTGGTTTGGCAAGAAACCAAAGTTGTCGTTTCTTAAAGTTTGGGACTGCGATGCTTATGTGAAAAAGTTTTAACATGATAAGCTCGAACCCAAATCGGAGAAATGTGTCTTCATAGGATATCCAAAGGAAACTATTGGATACACCTTCTATCACAGATCCGAAGGCAAGACTTTTGTTGCTAAATTTGGAAACTTTCTAGAGAAGGAGTTTCTCTCGAAAGAAGTGAGTGGGAGGAAAGTAGAAAACTTGATAAGGTAATTGTACCTTCTCCCTTATTGGAAAGTAGTTCATCACAGAAATCTGTTCTTGTGACTACTACACCAATTAGTGAGGAAGCTAATGATGATGATCATGTAACTTCAGATCAAGTTACTACCGAATCTCATAGGTAATCCAGAGTGAGATCCGCACCAGAGTGGTACGGTAATCCTGTTCTGGAAGTCGTGTTACTAGACCATGACGAACTTGCGAACTATGAGGAAGCGATGATGAGCCCAGATTCCACGAAATGGCTTGAAGCCATGAAATCTGAGATGGGATCCATGTATGAGAACAAAGTATGGACTTTGGTTGACTTGCCCGATGATCGGCAAGCAATTGAGAATAAATGGATCTTCAAGAAGAAGACTGACATTGATGGTAATGTTACTGTCTACAAAGCTCGACTTGTCGCAAAAGTTTTTCGACAAGTTCAAGGGGTTGACTACGATGAGAGCTTCTCACCCGTAGCGATGCTTAAGTCTGTCCGAATCATGTTAGCAATAGCCGCATTTTATGATTATGAAATTTGGCATATGGATGTCAAAACTGCATTCCTGAATGGATTTCTGGAAGAAGAGTTGTATATGATGCAACCGGAAGGTTTTGTCGATCCAAAGGGAGCTAACAAAGTGTGCAAACTCCAGCGATCCATTTATGGACTGGTGCAAGCCTCTCGGAGTTGGAATAAACGCTTTGATAGTATGATCAAAGCATTTGGTTTTATACAGACTTTTAGAGAAGCCTGTATTTACAAGAAAGTGAGTGGGAGCTCTGTAGCATTTCTGATATTATATGTGGATGACATATTACTGATTGGAAATGATATAGAATTTCTGGATAGCATAAAGGGATACTTGAATAAGAGTTTTTCAATGAAAGACCTCGGTGAAGCTGCTTACATATTAGGCATAAAAATCTATAGAGATAGATCAAGACGCTTAATTGGACTTTCACAAAGCACATACCTTGACAAGATTTTGAAGAAGTTCAAAATGGATCAAGCAAAGAAAGGGTTCTTGCCTGTGTTACAAGGTGTAAAGTTGAGTCAGACTCAATGCCCAACCACTGCAGAAGATAGAGATAAAATGAAAGATGTTCCCTATGCTTCAGCCATAGGCTCTATCATGTATGCAATGCTATGTACCAGACCTGATGTATGCCTTGCTATAAGTTTAGCAGGGAGGTACCAAAGTAATCCAGGAATGGATCACTGGACAGCGGTCAAGAACATCCTGAAATACCTGAAAAGGACTAAGGATATGTTTCTCGTATATGGAGGTGAACAAAAAGGTTCGTCGTAAAAAGTTACGTCGATGCAAGTTTTGACACAGATCTGGATGACTCTATGTCTCGATCTAGATACATATTGAAAGTGGGAGCAATTAGCTAGAGTAGCTCCGAGCAGAGCATTGTTGACATAAATATTTGCAAAATACTTACGGATCTGAATGTGACAGACCCGTTGACTAAAATTATCTCACAAGCAAAACATGATCACACCTTAGTACTCTTCGGGTGTTAATCACATAAGCGATGTGACCTAGATTACTGACTCTAGTAAAACCCTTTGGGTGTTGATCACATATCGATGTGAACTATGGGTGTTAATCACATGGTGATGTGAACTATTGCTGTTAAATCACATGGCGATGTGAACTAGATTATTGACTCTAGTGCAAGTGGGAGACTGAAGGAAATATGCCCTAGAGGCAATAATAAAGTTATTATTTATTTCCTTATATCATGATAAATGTTTATTATTCATGCTAGAATTGTATTAACCAGAAACATAATACTTGTGTGAATACATAGACAAACAAAGTGTCACTAGTATGCCTCTACTTGACTAGCTCGTTAATCGAAGATGGTTATGTTTCCTAACCATAAACAAAAGAGTTGTTATTTGATTGACGGGATCACATCATTAGGAGAATGATGTGATTGACATGACCCATTCCATTAGCTTAGCACCCGATCGTTTAGTATGTTGCTATTGCTTTCTTCATGACTTATACATGTTCCTATAACTATGAGATTATGCAACTCCCGTTTGCCGGAGGAACACTTTGGGTGCTACCAAACGTCACAACGTAACTGGGTGATTATAAAGGAGCATTACAGGTGTCTCCAAAGGTAGATGTTGGGTTGGCGTATTTCGAGATTAGGATTTGTCACTCCGATTGTCGGAGAGGTATCTCTGGGCCCTCTCGGTAATGCACATCACTTAAGCCTTGCAAGCATTGCAACTAAATGAGTTAGTTGTGGGATGATGTATTACAGAACGAGTAAAGAGACTTGCCGGTAACGAGATTGAACTAGGTATTGGAATACCGATGATCGAATCTCGGGCAAGTAACATACCGATGACAAAGGGAACAACGTATGTTGTTATGCGGTCTGACCGATAAAGATCTTCGTAGAATATGTAGGAGCCAATATGGGCATCCAGGTCCCGCTATTGGTTATTGACCGGAGACGTGTCTCGGTCATGTCTACATTGTTCTCGAACCCGTAGGGTCCGCACGCTTAAGGTTACGATGACAGTTATATTATGAGTTTATGCATTTTGATGTACCGAAGGTTGTTCGGAGTCCCGGATGTGATCACAGACATGACGAGGAGTCTCGAAATGGACGGGACGTAAGGATTGATATATTGGAAGCCTATGTTTGGAAATCAGAAGTGTTCTGGGTGAAATCGGGATTTTACCGGAGTACCGGGAGGTTACCGGAACCCCCCCGGGAGCTATATGGGCCATAGTGGGCCTTAGTGGAAAAGAGAAGGGGTTGCCCAAGATGGGCTGCGCGCCCCCCTAATAGGACTAGGAGAGGTGGCCGGCCCCCCTCTCTCTTTTCCCCCTCCGTGAATCCTATTCCAACTAGGATTGGGGGGGGGGGGGAATCCTACTCCCAGAGGGAGTAGGACTCTCCTGGCGCGCCTCCTATGGCCGGCCAGCCTCCCCCCTCTAGTCCTTTATATACGGAGGCAGGGGCACCCCAGAAACACACAAGTTGATCCACGTGATCTATTCCTTAGCCGTGTGCGGTGCCCCCAGCCACCATAGTCCTTGATAATACTGTAGCGGAGTTTAGGCGAAGCCCTGCTGCTGTAGTACATCAAGATCGTCACCACGCCGTCGTGCTGACGGAACTCTTCCCCGACACTTTGCTCGATGGGAGTCTGGGGATCGTCATCGAGCTGAACGTGTGCTCGAACTCGGAGGTGACGTAGTTTCGGTGCTTGATCGGTTGGATCGTGAAGACGTACGACTACTTCCTCTACGTTGTGTCAATGCTTCCGCAGTCGGTCTGCGTGGGTACATAGACATCACTCTCCCCTCTCGTTGCTATGCATCACATGATCTTGCATGTGCGTAGGAATTTTTTTGAAATTACTACGAAACCCTACATCTACATCAACCTTGCTGCCCGTCTGATGATGTGTGAGTAGTTTACCACAGACCTACGAGTCCATAGGTAGTATCTAGATGGCTTCTTTTCTCTCTTTGATCTTCAATACAATGTTCTCCTCGATGTTCTTGGAGACCTATTCGATGTAATCCTTTTTTGAAGTGTGTTTGTTGGGATCCAATGAATTGTGGGTTTATGATCAGATTATCCATGAATATTATTTGAGTCTTCTGTGAACTCTTTTATGCATGATTATTATAGCTTTTTATTTCTCTTTAATCTATCCGTTTGGTTTGGCCAACTAGATTGATTTATCTTGCAATGGGAGAGGTGCTTTGTGATGGGTTCGATCTTGCGGTGCTCAATCCCAGTGAAAGAAAGGGACATGGCACGTATTTGCATTGTTGCCATTAAGGATAAAATGATGGGATTTATTTATATTGATTTAGTTTACTTTGTCTACATCATGTCATCTTTCTTAAGGCATTACTCCATTCTTTATGAACTTAGTACTCTAGATGCATATTGAATAGCCACTACTGCAGGATGCTGCTAACGCGACACTACGATGAGAGACCCTTTGATGAAACTGTGTGCGGTGCATTAATCGCAAACGGTGATATAGATAACCGTCAAAAAAGATGCAAAACATTTGCGATGAAGGATACATCGAACACGGTTTCGATTTTAGTTGCGCGTGTGATGCGGGGCATACGATTGATCCATACGAAATGTTTGTGATGAGACAGAACAACAGAAATGGGAAGCCAGATCAAGGTGTGTGCGATATACAACATACAGTTCGTTCCCATGAACCATTTGTGATGATCGAGTTGAACACAAATGATTCAGCATAACAAGATGTGTGTGATACCTGGCAAACAGGTCAGTAATCAGAATTGTGTGCGATCATTATAGACAACCCATACAATTTTTTTGTGAACCGTGTGCTCATCAGGGCACATAGTTGAAGAAACCAACCTGTGGGCGATAATGTAGAAGATCTCTGTCGAATACATATTACTAACCGTATGCGATGAGATTGATAGGATAAATAGAGATAACGAATTAATATGAGCGAGCGGAAACAGAGATATATACAGTTTGCTTAATTTAGTCCTTCTTGTTGTTGTTGTTGGATGGCCCCGTGACATCGTCTTGGCAATGACACTTTTTGCCGCTGAACGTTGGCTTTTCATCGTCGTTGTCATCGTCGTTGTAGTCGTCCTCCTCCTTCTTGTTCGACCATTCCTCCCCATCATCATCGTCGTCCTCTTCTTCATCCTCCGACGGCTCCTCGTCCATTTGGTTGTCGTTTTACTACTCCAGAGGCGGCGTCCCTTCCATGACCCGGATATAATCGAGGTCTGGGCTCGACGCTAGACTCATGGAAGACGAGCGAGATGATTTCGATGTTGGCCTGTCATCGGGCACTAGACTGCTGGATGAACTGTCATCCTCGTTGTCGCTCGACATGGTCGCGGTCATATAAAAACCACGAGAAAGCGAGATTGTAGAGTGTGTGCAAGTGTGTAGCGTGGCCTGTCGGGGACGACGAAGATGGTGGACACTTAAACGGGGTATGCAGAGAATAGGAATGCCAATTGAAGTGGGGGTTGACGTATTATCTAACCGCTGATATAATCGACCGCAATTATTTGTACCTAATCGCTCCAAATTCCCGGGGTTGCGCAGTTCTCAGTGTGATAATTAATGCGCACACGCGTTGGAGCGTCCAAATATGAAACAAGCATTTTTCGTAGTACTTCTACTCCCTCCATACCGGCGACCTAGGTGGGGGGAAAACGAGAGAACTTGATGATCACTCCCTCCATCCCCAAAAAATGACTCGACATTGCACTAACTTTAGTACAAAGTTGAGTAACTTATTTTGAGACAGAGGGAGTATTTGGTAATCAATACCATTGCATGCAGAGAATTGAACATTGCATGCATGTTATGCTAAGTAGTCTGAAGTCATTGAATGCATACTAGCCGCAAGACTCCTATTGGCTGATTTTTTTCGGGACAAAAACAAGGAACGAGTTTTGGGATTATGCACCAGTACCAGTACGAACGGATTAGGATAGTTGGCAAGCAATACATTGAGCTCTTCTTATTGATGAAGCCATTAATAATCAAACTACAAAGGAAAAGTAAAAAATACAAAGGAAACTATCTGCATGAATCTTCGCGTAATATCAATGGCATAGGACCTAGATGTGCATTACTTAGAGCACACCTAGATGTGCTTTAGCAATACTATCAAACAAAACCCCTAATCATCATTGCAAACAGCGCAGAGAACATGGCTAATGCGGTAACCACAACTACACATGCTAGTTCCTTCTTGTCTTTTGCTTTCATTGTTGCCTGTGATTTATTCTTTCTTACCTCATCGTACTGATTGTACATTCCAGATTAGCCAGTTTCTTCTTCAGCTTTACGTTATCTTCTGCGAGCTTGGTGATAACACTCTGAGCCCTGCCAGGCCATTCTTCATCCAGCCAGTTAACAATGGCACAAGCCTCATATCCCTGCCAATGTTAAAAAGTATTCAAGATGAGCGGTGGCATTAACTCAAGTAAAATGATGAACTTAACACTAATCTCTAAGGGGCAACTGAGAAACCGCCTGCCAATGTCGAATCCCTCTGTGCATACACATCGAGTGGGGTGTGCCCGCGCACACAACTCAGCTTTTGGTACTTCTTGGCAGCGCAAAACTCAGAGTCGAACTCATGTTGCGGGAGTCTGGAGTCTTGCTCCGGATCCGGCGGCAGGTCGCTTTCCGGGGGGTTCATTCAGGACAGATTCAACAAGGAGCTACTTTGGACATGCTAAAAAAGATCGGGATAGATTGGAACCTGACAGGATGATTTGGATCCGTAGTACACCTGCCTTCTGATGACCTTAGCCAAGTGCTCGGCAGTGACTGCCGTCATGGCGGCGCTGCCAAGAGCAGCGATACGAGCAGGAGCAGCCGCACCGAAACCATCAGCAGCACTCATCCGCATTCCCTCAATGTCAGCACCACGCGAGGGAATTTGGAGGCTATTTAGGTATTTGGGGGAAATGGGGAAACTGTGGGGATAAGCTAGCGGTCGGGAACTACTTATGGCACTATATGTTGTATACGGCACACTGTTTATACACATCGTTTGTGTTAGGTATTACAACTTCACACATGATTTCCGCACCAAACCGTGTGACAAGACAACATATGGGAGACACGGTTGCCGTGACATAACCGTATGTGATGTACTACCTGAAGGAAATATGCCCTAGAGGCAATAATAAATTTGTTATTTATATCTCGTTATATCATGATAAATGTTTATTATTCATGATAGAATTGTATTAACAGAAACTTAGTACATGTGTGAATACATAGACAAACTGAGTGTCCCTTATATGCATCTACTTGACTAGCTCGTTAATCAAAGATGGTTAAGTTTCCTAGCCATGGACATGTGTTGTCATTTGATGAACGGGATCACATCATTAGAGGATGATGTGATGGACAAGATCCATCCATTAGCTTAGCATAATGATCGTTCAGTTTTTATTGCTACTGCTTTCTTCATGACTTATACATGTTCCTCTGACTATGAGAATATGCAACTCCCGAATACCGGAGGAACACCTTGTGTGCTATCAAACGTCACAACGTAATTGGGTGATTATAAAGATGCTCTACATGTGTCTCCAATGGTGTTTGTTGAGTTGGCATAGATCGAGATTAGAATTTGTCACTCCGTCTATCGGAGAGGTATCTCTGGGCCCTCTCGGTAATGCACATCACTATAAGCCTTGCAAGCAATGTGACTAATGAGTTAGTTGCGGGATGATGCATTATGGAACGAGTAAAGCGACTTGCCAGTAACGAGATTGAACTAGGTATTGAGATACCGACGATCGAATCTCGGGCAAGTAACATACCGATGACAAAGGGAACAACATATATCGTTATGTGGTTTGACCAATAAAGATCTTCGTAGAATATGTGGGAGCCAATATGAACATCCAGGTTCCGCTATTGGTTATTGACCGGAGACATGTCTCGGTCATGTCTACATAGTTCTCGAACCCGTAGGGTTCGCGCGCTTAACGTTCGGTGATGATCAGTACTATGAGTTTATGTGTTTTGATGAACTGAAGGTTGTTCGGAGTCCCGGATGTGATCACGAGCATGGCGAGGAGTCTCAAAATGGTCGAGACATAAAGATTGATATATTGGATGACTATGTTTGGACATCGGAATGGTTCCGAGTGAGTTCATACATTAACCGGAGTA